>NW_019265012.1:3793-9954 GCF_002742605.1 Olea europaea var. sylvestris
GATTCCAATCGAATTAGACTAGCAATTCGCCAAACATGAACAAACCCGAAGTTATCATGAAATCAAAAGACACTTTTTATTGGCTCGATTCCAATCGAATTAGAATAGCAATTCAGCAAAAACGAACTAGCCCGAAATCATCTTGAAATCAAAAGTCACTTTTTTTGGCATGATTCCAATTGAAATAGACTAGCAATTCGCCAAAAACGAACAAAGCCAAAGTTATCGTGAAATCAAAAATAACTTTTCATTGACTCGATTCCAATCGAACGCGAAAAACAAACAGACCTGAAGTTATCAAGAATTCAAAAACCACATTTCATTGGCTCGATTACAATCAAATTGGACTAGAAATTCGCCAAAAATGAACAAACTCGAAGTTATCATAAAGTAAAAAAAAAATCTTTAAATTGGCTCAGTTCCAATCGAATTAGACTAGCAATTCGTCAACAAACGAAAAAACCCGGAGTTATCATGAAATCAAAAGCAACTTTTAATTGGCTCGATTCCAATTGATTTAGTCTAGCTATTCGCCATAAACGAACAAACTCGACTTTATATTGAAATCAAAAATCACATTTCATTGGCTCGATTACAATGGAGTTAGACTAGCAATTCGTCAATAATGGACAAACCCGAAGTTATCATGAAATCAAAAACCAATTTCCATTGGCCCATTTCCAATTAAATTAGACTAGCAATTCGCCAAAAACGAACAACCCCGAAGTTATCTTGAAATCGAAAACCACTTTTCATTGGCTTGATTCTAATCGAATTACATCGGCAATTCACGAAAAAATGAACAAACCCGAAGTTATCATGAAATCAAAAGCCATTTTTCATTGGCTCGATTCTAATCGAATTAGACTAGCAATTCGCCCAAAACGAACAAACCCAAAGTTATCATGAAATCAAAAACCACATTTCTTTGGCTCCATTCCAATCGAATTAGACTAGCAATTCACCAAAAATGAACAAACCTAAAGTTACATGAAATCAAAAACCACTTTTCATTGGCTCGATTTCAATCGAAATAGACTAGCAATTCGTCAAAAAGGAGCAACCCCGAAGGTATCTTAAAATCGAAAACCACTTTTCATTGGCTCGATTCCAATCGAATTAGACTAGCAATTTGCCAAACACAAACAAACCTGATGTTATCATGAAATCAAAAGACACTTTTTATTGGCTCGATTCCAATCGAATTAGAATAGCAATTCACCAAAAACGAACTAGCCCGAAATCATCTTGAAATCAAAATACACTTTTTTTGGCATGATTCCAACCGAAATAGAATAGCAATTCGCCAAAAAGGAACAAAGCCGAAGTTATCGTGAAATCAAAAATAACTTTTCGTTGGCTCGATTCCAATCGAACGGGAAAAACAAACAAACCTGAAGTTATCATAAATTCAAAAACCACGTTTCATTGCCTCGATTACAATCGAATTGGACAAGAAATTCACCAAAAACGAACAAATTCGAAGTTATCATGAAATAAAAAAAAATTTAAATTGGCTCAATTCCAATCGAATTAGACTAGCTATTCGACAACAAACGAAAAAACCCAAAGTTATCATGAAATCAAAAGCAACATTTAATTGGCTCGATTCCAATTTAATTAGTCTACCTATTCGCCAAAAACGAACAAACTCGAAGTTATCATGAAGTAAAAAAAACTTTAAATTGGCTCAGTTCCAATCGAATTAGACTAGCAATTCGGCAAAAATGAACAACCCCGAAGTTATCATGAAATCAAAAGCCACCTTTCATTGGCTCGATTCCAATCGAATTAGACTAGCAATTCACCAAAAATGAACAAACCCGAGGTTATCATGGAATCAAAAATCACTTTTCATTGGCTTGATTCCAATCGAATTACACTGGCAATTCACGAAAAATGAACAACCCCGAAGTTATCATGAAATCAAAAGCCACCTTTCATTGGCTCGATTCCAATCGAATTAGACTAGCAATTCACCAAAAATGAACAAACCCGAGGTTATCATGGAATCAAAAATCACTTTTCATTGGCTTGATTCCAATCGAATTACACTGGCAATTCACGAAAAATGAACAACCCCGAAGTTATCATGAAATCAAAAGCCACCTTTCATTGGCTCGATTCCAATCGAATTAGACTAGCAATTCACCAAAAATGAACAAACCCGAAGTTATCATGAAATCAAAAATCACTTTTCATTGGCTTGATTCCAATCGAATCACACTACCAATTCGCCAAAAACGAACAACCCCGAAGGTATCTTGAAATTGAAAACCACTTTTCATTGGCTTGATTCCAATCGAATTACACTAGCAGTTCGCCAAAATTGAACAAACCCGAAGTTATCATAAAATCAAAAGCCACCTTTCATTGGCTCGATTCCAATCGAATTAGACTAGCAATTCGCCAAAAATGAACAACCCCGAAGGTATCTTGAAATCGAAAACCACTTTTCATTTGCTCGATTCCAATCGAATTAGACTAGCAATTCGCCAAAAACGAAAAAATCTAAAGTTATCATGAAATCATAAACCACTTTTCGTTGGCTCATTTCCAATCGAATTAGAGTAGTAGTTCGCAAAGAAACAAAAAAACTAGAGTTATCATGACATCAAAAACCACTTTTCATTGGCTCGATTTCAATTGAATTAGTCTAGCTATTTGTAAAAAATGAACATACCTAAAGTTATCAAGAAATCAAGATCCACATTTCATTGGGTCAATTCCAATCGAATTAGACTAGCAATTCGCCAAAAATGAATGAACCCAAAATTACCATGAAATCAAATCTCACTTTTCATTGGCTTGATTCCAATCGGATTAGACTGGCAATTCGCCAAAAATGAACATACCCGAATTATCGTGAAATCAAAAACCGCTTTTCATTGGCTTGATTCCAATCGAATTAGACTAGCAATTCGCAAAAAATGAACAAACCAGAAGTTATCTTTAAATGAAAAACCACTTTTCATTGGCTCGATTCCAATCAAATTAGACCAGTAATTCGCAAAAAAATAACAAACTCAAAATTATCATGAAATCAAAAACCACTTTTCATTGGCTCGATTTCAATCGAATCACACTAGCAATTCGTCGAAAACGAACATACCCGAAGTTTTCATGAAATCAAAACCTACTTCTCATTGGCTCGATTCCAATAGAATTAGACTAGCAATTTGCCAAGAAACAAAAGAACCCGAAGTTATCATGAAATCAAAAGACACTTTTTATTGGCTGGATTCCAATCGAATTAGAATCGCAATTCTCAAAAAAATGAACAAGCCCGAAGTCATCTTGAAATCAAAAGACACTTTTTATTGGCACGATTCCAATCGAATTAGGATAGCAATTCGCCAAAAAGGAACAAAGCTGAAGTTATCGTGAAATCAAAAGCAACTTTCCATTGGCTCGATTCCAATCGAACGTGAAAAATGATAAAACCTGAAGTTATCATAAAAATCAAAAACAACATTTCATTGACTCGATTACAATTGAATTGGACAAGGAATTTGAAAAAAATGAACAAACCCGAAGTTATCATGAAATCAAAAACGACATTTCATTGGCTCGATTCCAATCGAATTAGACTAGCAATTCGTCAAAAACGAACAAACCCGAAGTTATCATGAAATCAAAAACCACTTTTCATTGGCTCAATTCCAATCGAATTGGACAAGCAATTTGCCAAAAACGTACAAACCCGAAGTTATCATGAAATCAAAAACCACTTTTCATTGGCTCAATTCCAATCGAATTGGACAAGCAATTTGCCAAAAACGTACAAACCCGAAGTTATCATGAAATCATAAACCACTTTTCATTGGCTTGATTCCAATCGAATTAGACTAGCAATTCGTCAAGAAACGAAAAAACCTGAAGTTGTCATGAAATCAAAAACCACTTTTCATTGGCTCGATTCTAATTGACTTAGTCTAGCTATTCGCAAAAAATGAACATACCCAAAGTTATCACGAAATCAAGAACCACATTTCATTGGCTGGATTCCAATCGAATTAGACTAGCAATTCGCCAAAAATGAACAAACATGAAGTTATTGTGAAATGAAAACACTTTTCATTAGCTCGATTCCAATCGAATTAGACTAGCAATTCGTAAAAAATGAAAAAACTCGAAGTTATCATTAAGTGAAAAACCAAATTTCATTGGCTCGATTCCAATCAAATTAGACTAGCAATTCGCAAAAAAAGAACAAACCCGAAGTTATCATGAAATCGAAATCCAATTTTCATTCGCTCGATTCCAATCGAATTAGACTAGTAACTTGCCAAAGATGAACAACCGAAGTTATCTAGAAATCAAAACCCACTTTTCATTGGCTCAATTCCAATCCAACTGAATTAGACTAGTAATTCGCCAAAAAGAACAAACTCGAAGTTATCATGAAATTAAAAACCACTTTTCATTGGCTCAATTCCAATCGAATTAGACTACCAATTCACTAGAGACGGACAAACCCGAAGTTATTTTGAAATCAAAAACCACTTTTCATTGGCTCAATTCTAATCAAATTAGTCTAGCTATTTGCAAAAAACGAACAAACCCGAAGTTATCATGAAATGAAAAACCAACTTTCGTTGGCTCAATTCCAATAGAATTAGACTAGTAATTCGTCAAAAACGAACAAACCCAAAGTTATCATGAAATCAAAAACCACATTTCATTAACTCGATTCCGATCGAATTAGACTAACAATTCGCCATAAACAAACAAACCCGAAATTATCATGAATTCAAAAACCACTTTTCATTGGCTTGATTCCAATCGAATTAGACTAGCAATTGGCCAAGAAACGAAAAAACCTGAAGTTATCATGAAATCAAAAGCAACTTTTCGTTGGCTCGATTCCAATCGAATTAGTCTAGCTATTCTCTAAAAATGAACAAACCTAAAGTTATCTGAAATCAAAAACCACATTTCATTGGCTTGACTCCAATCGAATTAGACTAGCAATTCGCCAAGAAACAAAAAAACCGGAAGTTGTCATCAAATCAAAAACCACTTTTGATTGGTTAGATTTCAATTGAATTAGTCTAGCTATTCGCAAAAAACGAACATACCCGTAGTTATCATGAAATCAAGAACCGCATTTCATTGGCTCGATTCCAATCGAATTAGACTAGCAATTCGCCAAAAACGAACAAAACCAAAATTATCATGAAATCAAAAATCACTTTTCATTGGCTTGATAACAATCGAATTAGACTAGCAATTCGCCAAAAATGAAAAAACCCAAAGTTATCGTGAAATCAAAAACCACTTTTCATTGGCACGATTCTAATCAAATTAGACTAGTAATTCGCCAAAAATGAACAAACTCGAAATTATCATGAAATCAAAACCCAATTTTCATCTGCTCGATTCCAATCGAATTAGACTAGCTATTCGCCAAGAAACGAAAGAACCCGAAGTTATCATGAAATCAAAAGACACTTTTTATTGACTCGATTCCAATCGAATTAGAATAGCAATTCGCCAAAAAACGAACAAGCCCAAAGTCATCTTGAAATCAAAAGCCACTTTTTATTGGTACGATTCCAATCGAATAAGAATAGCAATTCACGAAAAACGAACAAAGCCAAAGTTATCATGAAGTCAAAAACAACTTTTCATTGGCTCAATTCCAATCGAATTAGACTAGTATTTCACCCAAAACGAACAAACCCGAAGTTATCATGTAATCAAAAACCACTTTTCATTAGCTCGATTCTAATCGAATTAGGCTAGCAATTCGCCAAGAAACGAAGAGACCTGAAGTTTATTGGCTCGATTCTAATTGAATTAGTCTTGCTATTCACAAAAAATGAACATACACGAAGTTATCACGAAATCAAGAACCATATTTCATTGGCCGGATTCCAATCGAATTAGACTAGCAATTCGCCAAAAAGAACAAACCCAAAATTTTCATGAAATAAAAAATCACTTTTCATTGGCTTGATTCCAATCGAATTACACTAGCAATTCGCCAAAAATGAAGAAACCCGAAATCATCGTGAAATCAGAAACCACTTTTCATTGGCTCGATTCCAATCGAATTAGACTAGCAATTCGCAGAAAATGAACAAACTCAAAGTTATCATCAAATGAAAAAACCAAATTTCATTGGCTCGATTCCAATTAAATTAGACTAGGAATTC
>NW_019265012.1:21286-22997 GCF_002742605.1 Olea europaea var. sylvestris
AAAAATGAACAAACCCGAAGTTATCATGAAATCAAAAGGCACTTTTCATTGGCTCGATTCCAATCGAATTAGACTAGCAATTCACTAAAAGCGAACAAACCCGAAGTCATCAAGAGACCAAAACCTACTTTTCATTGGCTTGATTCCAATCTAACTCGAAAAATGAACAAACCCAAAGTTATCATGAAATCAAAAACCACTTTTCATTGGCTCGATTCCAATCAAATTAGACTAGCAATTCGCTAAGAAATGAAAAAACATGAAGTTATCAAGAAATCAAAAACCACTTTCATTGGCTCAATTCCAATCGAATTAGTCTAGCTTTTAGCCGAAAAATAACAAACCCGAAGTTATCGTGAAATCGAAAACCATATTTCATTGGCTCGATTTCAATCGAGTTAGACTAGCAATTCACCAAAAGCGAACAAACTCAAAGTTATCTCAAAATCGAAAACCACTTTTCATTGGCGTGATTCCATTCGATTTACACTAGCAATTCGCCAAAAACGAACAAACTCGAAGTTATCATGAAATCAAAAGCCACTTTTCATTGGCTCGATTCCAATCGAATTAGTCTAGCTATTCGTCAAAAACGAACAAACCCGAAGTTATCATGAAATCAAAAACCACATTTCATTGCCTCGATTCCAATCGAATTAGACTAGCAATTCACCAAAAACGAATAAACCCAAAGTTATCATGAAATCAAAAACCACATTTCATTGGCTCGATTACAATAGAATTAGACTAGCAGTTCGTCAAAATTGAACAAACTTGAACTTTATCACGAAATCAAAAATCACTTTTCATTGGCTCGATTCCAATCGAATTAGACTAGCAATTCGTCAAAAATGAACAGCCCCAAAGTCATCTTAAGATTGAAAACAACTTTTCGTTGGCTCGATTCCAATCGAATTACACTAGCAATTCGCCAAAATCGAACAAACTCGAAATTATCATGTAATGAAAAGCCACTTTTCATTGGCTCGATTCCAATCGAATTAGACTAGCAATTCACCAAAAACAAACAAACCCAAAATTTTCATGAAATCGAAAACCACATTTCATTGGCTCGATTCCAATCGAATTAGACAAGCAATTCGCTAAGAAACGAAAGAACCCGAAGTTATCATGAGATCAAAAACCTCTTTGCATTGGCTCGATTCCAATCGAATTAGTCTAGCTATTCGCCAAAAATGAACAAATCCGAAGTTATCATGAAATCAAAAACCACATTTCGTTGGCTCGATTCCAATTGAATCAAACAAGCAATTCGCCAAAAATGAACAAACCCGAAGTTATCATGAAACAAAAACCACATTTCATTGGCTCGATTCCAATCGAATTAGACTAGCAATTCGCCAAAAACGAACAAATCCAAAATTACCATGAAATCAAAAATCATGTTTCATTGGCTTGATACCAATCGAATTAGACTAGTAATTTGCCAAAAATGAACAAACAAGAAGTTATCATGAAATCAAAAACCATTTTTTAATAGCTCGATTCCAAACGAATTAGACTAGCAATTCACAAAAAACGAACAAACCCGAAGTTATCATTAAATGAAAAACCACTCTTCATTGGCTCGATTCCAATCAAATTAGACTAGTAATTCATAAAAAATGAAAAACTCGAAATTATCATGAAATCAAAAACCACTTTTCATTGGCTCGATTCCAATCGAATTAGACTAGCAATTCGCCAAAAA
>NW_019265012.1:23034-32713 GCF_002742605.1 Olea europaea var. sylvestris
GAACAAGCCCGAAGTCATCTTGAAATCAAAAGCCACTTTTTATTGGTGCGGTTCCAATCGAATTAGAATAGAAATTCACCAAAAATGAACAAAGCCGAAGTTATCGTGAAATCAAAAACAACTTTTCATTGGCTCGATCCCAATCGAATTAGACTAGCAATTCACTAAAAACGAACAAACCCGAAGTTATCATTAAATCAAAAATCACTTTTCATTAGCTCGATTCCAATCGAATTAGGCTAGCAATTCGCCAAGAAATGAAAAAACCTGAAGTTATCATGAAATCAAAAACCACTTTCAGTGGCTCAATTCCTATCGAATTAGTCTAGCTATTCGCCAAAAATGAACAAAGCCGAAGTTATCATGAAATCAAAAAACCACATTTCATTGGCCCGATTCCAATCGAATTAGACTTGCAATTCGCCAAAAATGAACAAGCCAGAAGTTATCATGAAATCATAAACCACTTTTCATTGCCTCGATTCCAATCGAATTAGACTAGCAATTCGCCAAGAAATGAAAAATCCTGAAGTTATCATGAAATCAAAAACCACTTTTTATTGGCTTGATTCTAATTGAATTAGTCAAGCTATTCGCAAAAAAATGATAGACGAAGTTATCACGAAGAACCACATTTCATTAGCTGGATTCCAATCGAATTATACTAGCAATTCCCCAGAGAGAAAAAACCAAAAATTATCATGAAATAAAAAATCACTTTTCATTGGCTAGATTCCAATTGAATTAGACTAGTAATTCGCCAAAAACAAAGAAACCCGAAGTTATCGTGAAATCAGAAACCACTTTTCATTGGCTCGATTCCAACCGAATTTGACTAGCAATTCGTAAAAAATGAACAAATTAGAAGTGATCATTAAATGAAAAACCAAATTTCATTGGCTCGATTCCAATCAAATTAGACTAGGAATTCGTCAAAAATGAACAAACTCAAAATTATCATGAAATCAAAAATCACTTTTCATTGGCTCGATTCCAATCGAATTTGTCTAGCAATTCGCCAAAAACGAACAAACCCGAGATTATCGTGAAATCAAAAACCACATTTCGTTGGCTAGATTCCAATCGAATTAGACTAGCAATTGGCCAAAAACAAACAAACCCGAAGTTATCGTGAAATCAAAAACCACTTTTCAATGGCTCGATTCCAATCGAATTAGACTAGCAATTCACAAAAAATGAATAAACCCGAACTTATCATTAAATGAAAAACCACTTTTCATTGGCTCGATTCCAATCAAATTAGACTAGTAATTTGCAAAAAATGAAAAACTCGAAATTATCATGAAATCAAAAACCACTTTTCATTGGCTCGATTCCAATCGAATTAGACTAGCAATTCGCCAAAAATGAACAAACCCAAAATTATTATGTAATCAAAACCCACTTTTCATTAGCTCGATTCCAATTGAATTAGACTAGCAATTCGCCAAGAAACGAAAGAACCCGAAGTTATCATGGAATCAAAAGACACATTTTATTGGCTCGATTCCAATCGAAGTAGAATAGCAATTCGCCAAAAAATGAACAAGCCCGAAGTCATCTCGAAATCAAAAGCCACTTTTTATTGGTACGATTCCTATCGAATTACTCTAGCTATTCGCAAAAAACGAACAAACCCGAAGTTAACATGAAATCAAAAAACCACTTTTCATTGGCTCGATTCCAATCGAATTAGTCTAGCAATTCGCCAAAAATGAACAAACCCATAATTATCATGTAATCAAAACCCACTTTTCATTAGCTCGATTCCAATTGAATTAGACTCGCAATTCGCCAAGAAACGAAAGAACCGGAACTTATCATGAAATCAAAAGACACTTTTTATTGGCTCGATTCCAATCGAATTAGAATAGCAATTCGCCAAAAAAAGAACAAGCCCGAAGTCATCTTGAAATCAAAAGCCACTTTATATTGGTACGATTCCTATCGAATTAGTCTAGCTATTCGCCAAAGACGAGCAAACCCGAAGTTATCATGAAATCAAAAACCAGTTTTTATTGGCTCGATTCAAATTGAATTAGTCTAGCTATTCGCAAGAAACGATACACGAAATCAAGAACCACATTTCATTAGCTGGATTCCAATCGAATTAGACTAGCAATTCACCAAAAAGAACAAACCCAAAATTATCAAGAAATAAAAAAGCACTTTTTATTGGCTTGATTCCAATCGAATTAGACTAGCAATTCGCCAAAAATGAAGAAACCCGAAGTTATCGTGAAATCAGAAACCACTTTTCATTGGCTCGATTCCAATCGAATTAGGCTAGCAATTCGTAAAAAGTGAACAAACTCAAAGTTATCATTAAATGAAAAACTAAATTTCATTAGCTCGATTCCAATCAAATAAGACTAGGAATTCGCCAAAAACGAACAAACTCAAAATTATCACGAAATCAAAAACCACTTTTCATTGGCTCGATTCCAATCGAATAAGTCTAGCAAATCGCCAAAAATGAACAAACTTGAGATTATCATGAAATCAAAAACCAATTTTCGTTGGTTCGATTCCAATCGAATTAGACTAGCAATTCGCCAAAATAGAACAAACCCGAAGTTATCGTGAAATCAAAAACCACTTTTCCTCGGCTCGATTCCAATCGAATTAGACTAGCAATTCGCCAAAAATGTACGAGGCCGAAGTTATCATGAAATCAAAAATAGGTTTTCATTAACTCGATTCCAATCGAACACGAAAAGCGAACAAACATAAAGTTATCATGAAATGAAAAACCAAATTTCATTGGCTCGATTACAATCGAATTTGACTAGCAATTCGCCAAAAACGAATGAACCCGAAGTTATCATGAAATCAATTACAATCGAATTTGACTGGCAATTCGCCAAAAACGAATGAACCCGAAGTTACCATGAAATCAAAAACAACTTTTCATTGGCTCAATTCCAATCAAATTAGACAAGCAATTGTCTACCAAACCAAAATACCTGAAGTTATCATGAAATCAAAATCCACTTTTCATTGGCTCGATTCCAATCGAATTAGTCTAGCTATTCGCCAAAAATGAACAAACCAAAATTATAAAGAAATCAAAAGCCACTTTTCATTGGCTCGATTCCAATCGAATTAGACTAGCAATTCGCCAAAACCGAAGTTATCATGAAATCGAAAACCACGTTTCATTGGCTCAATTCCAATCGAATTAGACTAGCAATTCGCCAAGAAACGAAAGAACCCGAAGTTATCATGAAATCAAAAACCTCTTTGCATTGGCTTGATTCCAATCGAATTAGTCTAGCCATTCGCCAAAAATGAACAAATCCAAAGTTATCGTGAAATCAAAAGGCACTTTTCATTGGCTCGATTCCAATCGAATTAGACTAGCAATTCGCCAAAGCGAACAAACCCGAAGTCATCAAAAGATCAAAACCCTACTTTTCATTGGCTCGATTCAAATCGAATTAGACTAGCAATTCGCCAAGAAACGAAAAAACCTGAAGTTATCATGAAATCAAAAACAACTTTTCATTGGCTCGATTCCTTTCGAATTAGTCTAGCTATTCGCCAAAAATGAACAAAGCCGAAGTTATCATGAAATCAAAAACCACATTTCATTGGCGCGACTCCAATCGAATTAGACTAGCAATTTGCCAAAAATGAACAAACCCGAAGTTATCATGAAATCATAAACCACATTTCATTGTCTCGATTCCCATAGAATTAGACTAGCAATTCGCCAAAAAATGAAAGAACCTAAAGTTATCATGAAATCAAAAATCACTTTTTATTGGCTCGATTCCAATTGAATTAGTCTAGCTATTCACAAAAAACGATACGCGAAATCAAGAACCACATTTCATTGGCTGGATTCCAATCGAATTAGACTAGCAATTCGCCAAAAAGAACAAACCCAAAATTATCATGAAATAAAAAATCACTTTTTATTGGCTTGATTCCAATCGAATTAGACTAGCAATTCGCAAAAAATGAAGAAACCCGAAGTTATCGTGAAATTAGAAACCACTTTTCATTGGCTCGATTCCAATCGAATTAGGCTAGCAATTCGTAAAAAATGAACAAACTCGAAGTTATCCTTAAATGAAAAACCAAATTTCATCAGCTCGATTCCAGTCAAATTAGGCTAGGAATTCGCCAAAAACGAACAAATTCAAAATTATCATGAAATCAAAAACCACTTTTCATTGGCTCGATTCCAATCGAATTAGTTTAGCAATTTACCAAAAATGAACAAACTCAAGATTATCATGAAATCAAAAACCAATTTTCGTTGTTTCGATTCCAATCGAATTAGACTAGCAATTCGCCAAAAATGTACAAGGTCGAAGTTATCGTGAAATCAAAAATAGGTTTTCATTAACTCGATTCCAATAGAACTCAAAAAACGAACAAACCTAAAGTTATCATGAAATCAAAAACCACATTTCACTGGCTCGATTACAATTGAATTTGACTGGCAATTCGCCAAAGATGAACGAACCCGAACTTATCATGAAATCAAAAACAACTTTTCATTGGCTCAATTCCAATCAAATTAGACAAGTAACTTGCCAACAAACCAAAATACCCGAAGTTATCATGAAATCAAAATCCACTTTTCATTGGCTTGATTCCAATCGAATTAGTCTAGCTATTCGCCAAAAATGAACAAACCCGAAGTTATCATGAAATCAAAAGCCACATTTCATTGGCGCGATTCCAATCGAGTTAGACAAGCAATTTGCCAAAAATGAACAAACCCGAAGTTATCATGAAATCAAAAACCACTTTCCATTGGCTTGTTTCCAATCAAATTAGACTAGTAATTCGCCAAAAACGAACAACCCCGAAGTTATCTTGAAATCAAAAACCACTTTTCATTGGTTAGATTCCAATCGAATTACACTAGCAATTCACCAAAAATGAACAAACCCGAAGTTATCATGAAATTGAAAGGCACTTTTCATTGGCTCGATTCCAATCGAATTAGACTAGCAATTTGTCAAAGCGAACAAACCCGAAGTCATCAAGAGATCAAAACCTACTTTTCATTGGCTCAATTCCAATCTAACACGAAAAACGAGCAAACCCGAAGTTATCATGAAATCAAAAACCACTTTTCATTGGCTCGATTCCAATCAAGTTAGACTAGCAATTCGCCAAGAAATGAAAAAACATGAAGTTATCGAGAAATCAAAAACCACTTTCATTGGCTCGATTCCAATCGAATTAGTCTAGCTTTTAGCCGAAAAAGAACAAACCCGAAGTTATCGTGAAATCAAAAACCACTTTTCAGTGGCTCGATTCCAATCAAGTTAGACTAGCAATTCGCCAAGAAATGAAAAAACATGAAGTTATCGAGAAATCAAAAACCACTTTCATTGGCTCGATTCCAATCGAATTAGACTAGCAATTCGCTAAAAATGAACAAACCCAAAGTTATCTTAAAATCGAAAACCACTTTTCATTGGCTCGATTCCGATCGAATTAGACTAGCAATTCGCTAAAAATGAACAAACCCAAAGTTATCTTAAAATCGAAAACCACTTTTCATTGGCTCGATTCCGATCGAATTAGACTAGCAATTCGCTAAAAATGAACAAACCCAAAGTTATCTTAAAATCGAAAACCACTTTTCATTGGCTCGATTCCGATCGAATTAGACTAGCAATTCGCTAAAAATGAACAAACCCAAAGTTATCATGAAATCAAAAACCACAGTTCATTGGCTTGATTCCAATAGAATTAGACTAGGAATTCGCCAAAAACAAACAAACCTGAAATTTTCATGAAATCGAAAACTACGTTTCATTGGCTCGATTCCAATTGAATTAGACTAGCAATTCGCCAAGAAACGAAAGAAGCCGAAGTTATCATGAAATCAAAAACTCTTTGCATTGGCTTGATTCCAATCGAATTAGTCTAGCTATTCGCCAAAAACGAACAAATCCATAGTTATCGCGAAATCTAAAACCACATTTCATTGGCTCGATTCCAATCGAATCAAACAAGCAATTCGCCAAAAATGAACAAACCTGAAGTTATCATGAAACAAAAACCACATTTCATTGGCTCGATTCCAATCGAATTAGACTAGCAATTAGCCAAAAATGAACAAATCCAAAATTATCATGAAATCAAAAATTACGTTTCATTGGCTTGATACCAATCGAATTAGACTAGTAATTCGCAAAAAATGAACAAACAGGTAGTTATCGTGAAATCAAAAACCACTTTTCAATGGCTCGATTCCAATCGAATCAGACTAGCAATTCGCAAAAAACGAACAAACCCGAAGTTATCATTAAATGAAAAATCACTTTTCATTGGCTCGATTCCAATCAAATTAGACTAGTAATTCGCAAAAAATGAAAAACTCGAAATTATCACGAAATCAAAAACCACTTTTCATTGGCTCGATTCCAATCGAATTAGATTAGCAATTAGCCAAAAATGAACAATCCCAAAATTATCATGTAATCAAAACACACTTTTCATTAACTTGATTCCAATTGAATTAGACTAGCAATTCGCCAAGAAACGAAAGAACCCGATGTTATCATGAAATCAAAAGATACTTTTTATTGGCTCGATTCTAATCGAATTAGAATAGAAATTCGCCAAAAATCGAACAAGCCCGAAGTCATCTTGAAATCAAAAGCCACTTTTTATTGGTAAGATTCCAATCGAATTAGAATACCAATTCACCTAAAATGAACAAAGCCGAAGTTATCGTGAAATCAAAAACAATTTTTCATTGGCTTGATTCCAATCGAATTAGAATAGCAATTCACCAAAAATGAACAAGACCGAAGTTATCATGAAATCAAAAACCACTTTTCATTAGCTCGATTCCGATTGAATTAGGCTAGCAATTCGCCAAGAATCGAAAAAACCTGAAGTTATCATGAAATCAAAAACCACTTTTCATTGGCTCGATTCCTATCGAATTATTCTAGTTATTCGCCAAAAACGAACAAATCCGAAGTTATCATGAAATCAAAAACCACATTTCATTGGTCCGATTCCAATCAATTAGACTAGCAATTCGCCAAAAATGAACAAACCAGAAGTTATCATGAAATCATAAACCACTTTTCATTGCTTCGATTCCAATCGAATTAGACTAGCAATTCGCCAAGAAATGAAAAAACCTGAAGTTATCATGAAATCAAAAACCACTTTTTATTGGCTTGATTCTAATTGAATTAGTCTAGATATTCGCAAAAAATGATACACGAAGTTATCATGAAATCAAGAACCACATTTCATTGGCTAGATTCCAATCGAATTAGACTAGCAATTCCCCAAAAAGAAAAAACCTAAAATTATCATGAAATAAAAAATCACTTTTCATTGGCTTGATTCCCATCGAATTAGACTAGCAATTCGCCAAAAACGAAGAAACCCGAAGTTATCGTTAAATCAGAAACCACTTTTCATTGGCTCGATTCCAATCGAACTAGACTAGCAATTCGTAAAAAATGAACAAACTCGAAGTTATCATTAAATTAAAAATCAAATTTCATTGGCTCGATTCCAATCATATTAGACTAGGAATTCGCCAAAAACAAACAAACTCAAAATTATCATGAAATCAAAAACCACTTTTAATTGGCTCGATTCCAATCGAATTTGTCTAGCAATTCGCCAAAAACGAACAAACCCGAGATTATCGTGAAATCGAAAACCACCTTTCGTTGGCTCGATTCCAATCGAATTAGACTAGCAATTCCCCAAAAACGAACAAAGACGAAGTTATTGTGAAATCAAAAACCACTTTTCAATGGCTCGATTCCAATCAAATTAGACTAGCAATTCACAAAAAATGAACAAAACCGAAGTTATCATTAAATGAAAAACCACTTTTCATTGGCTCGATTCCAATCAAATTAGACTAGTATTTCGTAAAAAATGAAAAACTCGAAATTATCTTGAAATCAAAAACCACTTTTCATTTGCTCGGTTCCAATCGAATTAGACTAGCAATTCGCCAAAAATGAACAAACCCAAAATTATCATGTAATCAAAACACACTTTTCATTGTCTCGATTCCAATTGAATTAGACTAGCAATTTGCCAAGAAACGAAAGAACCCAAAGTTACCATGAAATCAAAAGACACTTTTTATTGGCTCGATTCCAAACGAATTAGAATAGCAATTCGCCAAAAAACGAACAAGCCCGAAGTCATCTTGAAATCAAAAGCCACTTTTTATTGGTACGATTCCTATCGAATTAGTCTAGCTATTCGCCAAAAACGAACAAACCCGAAGTTATCATGAAATCAAAAAACCACTTTTCATTAGCTCGATTCCAATCAAATTAGTCTAGCAATTCGCCAAAAACGAACAAACTCGAGATTATCATGAAATCAAAAACCAATTTTCATTGGTTCGATTCCAATCGAATTAGACTAGCAATTCGTCAAAAATGAACAAACCCGAAGTTATCGTGAAATCAAAAACCACTTTTCCTTGGCTCAATTCCAATCGACTTAGACTAGCAATTCGCCAAAAACGTACAAGGCCAAAGTTATTGCGAAATCAAAAATAGGTTTTCATTAACTCGATTCCAATCGAACGCGAAAAATGAACAAACCTGAAGTTATCATGAAAGCAAAAACCACTTTTCACTGGCTCGATTACAATCGAATTTGACTAGCAATTCGCCAAAGACGAACAAACCTGAAGTTATCATGAAATCAAAAACAACTTTTCATCGGCTCAATTCCAATCAAATTAGACAAGCAATTTGCCAACAAACCAAAATACCCGAAGATATCATGAAGTCAAAATCCACTTTTCACTGACTCGATTCCATTCGAATTAGTCTAGCTATTCGTCAAAAATGAACAAACCCGAAGTTATCGTGAAATCAAAAGCCACATTTCATTGGCGCGATTCCAATCGAGTTAGACAAGCAATTAGCCAAAAACGAACAAACCCGAAGTTATCATGAAATCAAAAGCCACTTTCCATTGGCTTGTTTCCAATCCAATTAGACTAGCAATTCGCCAAAAATGAACAACCCCGAAGTTATCATGAAATCAAAAACCACATTTCATTGGCTCAATTCCAAACGAATTAAACTAGCAATTCGCCAAAAACGAACAAACCCAAAGTTATCATGAAATCAAAAACCACATTTCATTGGCTCGATTCCAATGGAATTAGACTAGCAGTTCGCCAAAAATGAACAAACTCGAACTTTGTCACGAAATCAAAAATCACTTTTCATTAGCTCGATTCCAATCGAATTAGACTAGCAATTCGCCAAAAAATGAACAATCCCAAAGTCATCTTTAGATCAAAAAAAACTTTTCGTTCGCTCGATTCCAATCGAATTACACTAGCAATTCGCCAAAATGGAACAAACCCAAAATTATCATGAAATGAAAAACCACTTTTCATTGGCTCGATTCTAATCGAATTAAGCAAGCAATTCGTAAAAAATGAACAAACTCGAAGTTATCATTAAATGAAAAACCAAATTTCATTAGCTCGATTCCAATCAAATTAGACAAGGAATTCGCCAAAAATGAACAAACTCAAAATTATTATGAAATCAAAAACCACTTTTCATTGGCTCGATTCCAATCGAATTAGTCTAGCTATTCGCCAAAAACGAACAAACCCGAGATTATCATGAAATCAAAAACCAATTTTCGTTGGTTCGATTCCAATCGAATTAGACTAGCAATT
>NW_019265013.1:0-2024 GCF_002742605.1 Olea europaea var. sylvestris
AAAAATACTATTAAATGTCTATATTTTTAGGTCTAAATCAACCTTGAGTGTTTGTTGTAATTACACTTTGCTTCAATTCTTTGAATCCTCTCCTCTGAGCTCTCGACTTCAGTAGCATAATATGGGATTTGAGGCATCCACCGTCCTCCTTAGATGCCGTTTGAGAGGATGCAAGGAACTAAATTTGCAGTGAAAATAATCATACCTTTTGGACCTTTTGGCTCTGAAGTTGTCTCTTTTATATAGGATTAGACTATATATACACTGTTGGTGTACGGGCCCAAGGGTGTAAAGGATTATGTACAATAAGATTGTACAAGCAGTATAACCCATCTTATATATGTAGTCTGGATGGAAAATAATCATAATGATAACTAGACAATTTCTCTCATGATTTCCCTCGGGTGCCCAAAATATTTATAAGTGGAACTTACACCTTCCCGAGCAATTTGGGATACAATTTATGTTGTTACACTTGGCATATTTAACCTTGGTGGACCTGGATGGATAAAGAGGTTGGGCCACACACGAGCCCCTTCCATTCGATCCAACTGAGGTGTTCAAGCCCAATAATTATTTGGAGGATTTCAACCCATATTTTTAGCAGCTATTCAAGCTTACAACACATACACCGTTTTAATAAAATATTCAAAATTTACTATTCAACAATTTTATTTCAAATGAGACTGCAATATTAAAGTAAAAATGAAATCTGAAAAATAACCTTATTCCAAATAATTAACATCAAATTAGAAGGCGTTAATTCCTCAACCAAACCGTCCATATCATAATCCCACAATTATTGCTACCAATCCCTAATTCTGTGGTCATTCAATCGCTTACAAAATCGCCTTCAGCAAATTTGGAATTCACTCTATCCCCCAAGTTTTCATCCCCGTCATCCATAAAGAAAGAATCGTCGTTGAAGAACGCACTCTACGAG
The DNA here is from genome assembly GCF_002742605.1 of Olea europaea var. sylvestris. Taxonomy (NCBI): domain Eukaryota; kingdom Viridiplantae; phylum Streptophyta; class Magnoliopsida; order Lamiales; family Oleaceae; genus Olea; species Olea europaea. Next base: position 944 of record NW_019265013.1, read on the forward strand.
GGAAGAGGAGGAGTAGCCAAATGAGGTGGAAGCAGTCAAAGAAACACCAATACCGCCACGACCGGAAGTTTCCATCCGGGAATCCCATTTTTGGTCGATGAAATAAGCGATGTAATTGTTCTCAAATTCCTCAAGAGTCGGGGATTTCAAGTTCAAAGATGCCTTGTCGATTCTGAAAAGTGTTGTGGCTTGGAGAAAAGAATTCATGTTGAACTCTTGGAAGAAGAAACATATCGTTTTTTGAAAGACTACATAGTCATGTGATTTGTAAAACGTGCTTGCATACTTATAATCGAGTTCCAAGTAATGATACTTACTTGAAATCATAAAATCGAGGTTGAATTACTTGCCTTTAATTCGCTTGCTTTCCACACCATCTTGTACCCACCCCTTGGTCAGAAATTCGATCACAATGGAAGGAATTTTATAACCACAATCCAAGACCCAATTTGAGATGTTATATTCCAAAATTCAAGTCTTTTTCTTAATGTATTTTCTTCCACACCCTTTAACCCGAATTTCCTTTTGTTCTTTCTTTTTTAGAAAGGATGAATAATGAAAGTTGATGGGAGTTTTTGGAGGTTGGGAGGTTAACTTTTAAATTCAATTTTCAACTCCTCCCTCCAAAATCCATTTCCAGGCAAATCAGGTCGGGTCAACTCACATAGGCTACCCATTTTCTTCCAACATCTCCAACTCGCACATGATGGACTTGACTTGATTCTAATATAATATCAATTATATTAATTTCAACATCTCCAAGTTCATACAGGTAAATGGATCGTGCGACCAGCGAGTCAATTGAAGAGCACACAACACTATACACCTATTAGGGATATATAGCAACTCTAGAAGAGGAATTATATTTCTCGCTATACCCCAAACATATTGTGTAACACCAGTTCGAGTATTTCTAACCCCTCAATTCATTTTAGAACATACTTAACTTTCTAATTTATATTGTATTCACAATTGAGTCACAAAACTCAAATAATTAACACAATTGTCCGGTCTGTGAAAACAGTTGAGGTGTTAGTTAAATAGTATTCTTTTCCTACTTGAATCCCTTCATTTCAAGTCA
>NW_019265013.1:13126-15053 GCF_002742605.1 Olea europaea var. sylvestris
AGGGCATACGAACAACCGCTCTGGTAGTAATAGATCGACTTTCATGCTAGTTCTTGCTCCAGCATGAAAGTGAATTTTGAAAAGTCTTTCTCACTATTCAGAATAGTGGAGCTTTCGATCTTACAAAAAAAAAGTCAGTTTTTTCATTGATTGCGTTTCTACGCTTTAAAAAACATTCCCAAGGGGCAGTTTCTTCTACTCTAACGAACCCATAGATTCTTCTACCATTCGACCAGATCTTCGTCATTGTATTGTGACGGAGCGATCTTGGTCAAGGAAGAAGGAAAGTCTTTAAATCGAGATCCCATGAATCCTAGAAAGTCATTACCTTGAAAGGCCTTAGAGCGTCCTACGGGAGGCTCACAGAGAGAGATCCACATTAAATATTAAATTTTTTCTTTAATAAAAATCACCTAGTAGGTGGGAGTTTGACATGCACATGAAACTTGGGAGGGCACAAACCTAACGTTCAGTACAAAGACATCGACATGACAATTTTTAACTGTAACATTTTTTCTTCTTGATTTTTCGTGCAAGGTTAGTCCCATATCGATCAAACTTAAATTCTGAAATTTTATTGTAAAAAATATTTAAGTCAAATAAATTAGCTCAAATTTTCCCCATTAGCACCTGATTTCAATGTACCTTTCGGCCTTCTCCATCATCGGTTTATTTTGTCAACTAATAGGTAACTTGCAAAACTATAATCAATCGTGTACGATATATATATCCTATATTCACTAGAAATCTTGGTTTATTATATTTGGTTAAAAAGGAGAATATAATTCATTCTCAACTCAATTTTAATCAATTTTGACTAAGCTGCGAAAATCATTTTCGCCAACATTAGCATACGTCCTTGTTGGTTTAGCTAAAATTCCAATTTCGAATAAATTTTGATAAAAGTTGATAAAATTTTGTGATTAAAGAATTGTTAAAAATTGTGGACTCACGAACCGCGTAATTGAAAATCAATTTGAGAATAAAATGAAGACTAAGTCAGATTCTCAAGAGAGGTTGTAATTCGCCTTGTCGCAACGAAAGGCATGCGATTATAACAATATTTTCATTTTTTAAAAATAAATCAATTGAAAAATGTTTCAAATATGCTATTGTGACGTGCTTCGGAAACGAGATTTGAAAATAGGTGCTGCTTTAGTTATTTTTTTCGTCTAATTGTCCAATCACCCCTTGACGCGTGTCACCTGAATTTAATCCCTGGATCTAAACCCTGTATTTTAAGCATTGTTCAAATGTTTTTACTTTTTAATGCTAATTTCTAGCAAATACATATGTAGTGTTAGGTTGGTTAGGAATTTGAAGAAGCGGCCGTCTTATGGGCCCCATTATGTATTGTAGCAGAGCCCACCGACTAATCAAAGGCGTATTTGCCGTTGGATTTGTTTTGTAGAGCCCTCAGACCAAAAGCATCTCACATGCTATTGGCACGTTAATGAATCTTTTGTTTATTTCCAACTCAACCTCTATAATTTATTTATTATTTTACACTTCAAATGTAAAATTAAAAGATACTTCACAGACAATGACTCTGAGCTAAATATTGATGACTTGTAGGTTTATGTTTATGGTATAATATTAATAAATAAAAATTACATTCCGAGTTTAACACGCTCAGGCAAAGTGGCTTGAACTTTTTGATATTTTTTGTTTTTTAGGATGATAACTAGGCTCAAAATTTTGTATTATCATCTTTTTGACATGCTCCATGGAACCAAACGTGAGTGAAAGAAGGGTATAGCTCTAACTGGCACCTTTGGGCAAGGGCTAATGTCCTTTTTTTTTTTGTCTAGGCGGGTCGAGGTTTTAAGATTGTTTCTGTTGGAAAAAAATGGTTTAATGGGTCAATTTTGAGCCCAAATTTCAGTGGGACCCACCTTTTAAATAATACGGGACCTAGCATATTCAC
>NW_019265013.1:20056-24551 GCF_002742605.1 Olea europaea var. sylvestris
TTTGGGTCCCAAGGGGTACCAATAGTCTTTGGAAGGGGGAAGACCTATATCCTATTGGGTTCGGTCATAAACCCACACGCGCGTGCCGCCGCAGCCATCCGTCCCACCGGCCGGCTCGGCACGGCACGAGCCCGAGCCCGAGTCCGGTCCGGTTCGGTGCGGGTTCGGGTCGACCTTTACACTATATTAACTTTTTGGACAAAATTTATTTAAAATTTTGGGCCAAATTGTAAATAATCAAATTCTTGGGTACAAAATGAAATTTAAATTTTGGCTTATTCCGGGTGTTTTATTTTCTTTTAACAATCGACTGTTTCGACTGTTTACCGACCAAACAGTCGGCTGTTTACCGACCAAACAGCCGATTGTTAGCCGACTGTTAACCGACTTAACAGACACGACTTTTAAGAACAGTATGTCTGTTCGGATTTTTGAGGATTGTCTGAAAGGTGATGACTGTTCGAATGGCCACGAACAAGTCTATAAATAGCCAGCCTTTCTACCAGAAAATTTACACCATTTTCATTGCAAACTTTCTGTGCTTTGAATCTCATTTCCCTCTCTCTCGTTCTGATATTGTCTCGAAGTAAAAAAACACTTCGTTGAGTTCGTTGAAACTCCTACGGACTGCAGTGCTGCTTCCGTAGGAGATGAAAAATTCGTTCTATCCTGGGAAACGATTGCTGGACGCCTTTAGCACCATTGAAGGCAGCAAATTCGTTTTAAGGACACATCGTGAAGTCGGTGGGCTCGAATTACAATTTTGGATCCTGTTGATCAATTCTTGCATTCAGGTAATTCTATCGGATTATTTTCGAAGGAGTAAATTCAAACTCTAGAAACAACAGTTTCACCCAAGAAAATGCAGTATGATATTAACGCGCAATCTAGGTGAGGGCATAGTGATAAGCGGACCTACTGGCTTTCTCTCATCATTTTTCCCCTTGCTTATAGAGATGAAATAAAAGTCAGTCGTTTATTAGTCATTTTTGATGAGAAGAGGGAAAATCCCTCTGAACGCTAGGTTATAACAAAATGGTACAAAGAAATCTGGAAGAAAATGATCATTAGAAATTCACTGACATAGAACGAACTAATCTGTGACCATCAAATTTTTTTGAAAACAGATTTGTCACTAAGTCTAACATGCATATGATTATCCCTACCCTCGATACCATTAAAATGTACCTTCCAGATAGGAGTGTACTAATAAAAGCAAGAAATGTCACACGTTAGAAATCCTTTTCAAGAATGATATAAATGAAAGTTGAGATGTCGTTTTTGCACGAAATTAACAAAATAAACACTTTGAGTCGTGCTAAAAGGTTTAATTTTCTCTACAAGAAATTGTTTGCACCAGACATCTATTTTTTAGACTCAATTTAAAGTTATTAAATATTTAAGAGGTCTCGATGTTCACCACGAGAATCGAGAACGTTCGAAGTCTTCTTTTCATCAAAGTGTAATGCTTGGTTTAGACGTTTGGATCAATTTTAATAGACAAATAGCTTTGAAAGTTAGGAAGAGTAGGTAAGACGAATAAAGTACAAATTGAAATGAAAATATAAACAAAATATAGAATATATCCATTCACAGTAATTACTATATGAGAATATAAGACGGCAAACAATGCAAACACAAATTTTGATTTGGTTGTCAGTAATCTTTACCTTCTTTTACATTTTTCCCCCAATTTAATATATTTTACCAATCGAGTCACGAGTATCTAACGTATTTATACTTAACCATTTTTTAAAATACCCGACAAGCATTAATTCTCCCAAAAAATGTGATTATCAATCCGCACCTTATTTTCGTCTTTCTACGTAACCAATCTTCTCATTTATAATCAACATCTTCTAGAGTTTTTCGAATAAATTAAATTACTTAGTAATTACACTAACCATGGTAATATGATGAGTAAAACATTGGAATTTAATGCTCGACTACGAAGTCAATTTCAAATAAAAAAAATTGCAGAAAAAAATTGTATTTTATATTTGTCAGCTAGACATACTACACTTTTTAATTATTAAGTTTAAGATGAGATATCATTTGTCCCACTTTTATTTCATAATTAAATTTGTGCACCTATGTGATCATGATGATTCAATAAGATACCTCTATAAATATTTTTAAAGATTGCAATTATTGTTGAAAAATAAATAAATAAAAATAGGGTTAGTCCATGAGTCTCAATAAATGTGGTGGATCCCACTCAACTTAGAATATCATGTAATTGACAGACAAACATACACATTTTAACTAAATAAATATTTAAAATCCAGCTTTGCATATTCATTTATTTAAGTCAACAAAATTCTCTTGCTCAGCTGTATCATATAAAGCACACAAATATTTTAAAGAAAGTTTAATTAATTAATGTATTAATTTGAGATGAAATCAATTCTTTAATTTATTTATTTATATCAAAGTTTTTGGAGAAGGAGATGGCTGATCGACCTACTGTTATTATGGCATGTTGAACCAAAAAAAAGGAAAAAAAATAAAAAATCGCTTATAAGATTTCACATTTCATAATGGTTATTTAATCTAAGAAACGAATCGTAAATTTACTTTTAAGTCACATAAGTTGACTTGTTCACTAAAGCAAAAGATGGTTATAGTCGATGAAAAAAACTTATATTATACGTTCATGTCATAATTAACTTCTCGTTTAGGTAATTCGAAAAAACTCGAACTTTCCAATCACTACAATCAATACACTTATTTTTCTTTTATAGCGTATTATTCAGTGATATCTCGTTCTATTTCCAAATATGAACTGAAGTCATGAAAATTGAATAAAAAGTACAATTTAATTGCGTTTTACAAATTAGAAGTAAATAAATACAATTTCCTTTCAACAACACAGGTGTATTTTTCATGACTTTGTCAAGATTACCACTAATGGCATCTTTAAATATTTGTTATTCTCTATCAAATACATATATGACTGCAATAATTACGATACCGTTCATTAATATATTTTAATGTCTTTGTTTTCCCCCACTTTAATCTCATTATTTCATTTTGACTCCCTAAAAAAAAAAAATTATATTCCACCACTTCTGTAGAAATTATTTTTTTAACTAGAATAGAGAGGAAGGCACTCAGAGGTGGAAATTAAAAATAAATAGAGGAAAATTGCACTATTAATCCCCAATCTATTGCTTGAATTTAAATTAAAAATTTCAACCTTTCATCATGGTTGTTATGTCTCGGCCAAGTTCATGATATTTAAGCAAAATATTATGCAGTCATTTCTTTTTCGAGGCGAATAGTAATTTAAGTGTCACATCTTCCATCTCTGTGTCTAATGCAATGATGCCACATACCATTTTCTCGTCTACCTTCGTTTTCAAGGTGTTGAGAATACGACCCAATGCCTCGTTGACTCTACCACCGGAGGACTCAACTCATTGCATGCTTGACACCTTCCCATTCTATGGTAGTCGGAAGAAACCCAATCCTTAGCCACACCATATGGAACTTTAGAGTCCAAGGCGATTGAGGTTAGATTCCTAATGCCCTTTTGCAATTTGCAACTTAATACATTGAGCCACTGATATGAGGCCACATATTAATATCTAGAGAACCCCAATTTCATATTTTTACCTATAAATAATCAGTCATTGTATCATTTGAAGGCAATTGATGATTGGTAAATCTTACTCGAGGAATCTAAACATGTCTTGTACATTTCTTCTCCTTTCGTGTTTGGAGAAGATTTAATTCGTGCTTCTAATGTATGTTCGGTGTGCATGTAACATACATATGAATGAAAGAAGATGAGAGATTTGGGTCCTATCCATATACAGACCCCAATGGTAGTTATAAAAATCTGTCATCAACAATCAAAATAAGTGTTAACCCTTGTTTTAGAGCCATTATTTGAAAAAATGGAGTTTTTTTAATAGGAATATTTTTTGGAGAATGTGTGATCATAATGTAGGGTTAGGCAAAACTCCTGAACTGAATTAAATCAAATCGAGCGATTCTTCTTAAATTAAATACCGAACGAGTATTTAAATCAAGAATGGGTTGGGTCCTCAGTTCTAGATCAAGAACCAAATAAGAATCGAATTTTTCTAATTTTTTTATTTTAAATAAGCCAATTTTTTTATATAAATAAATTTACTACCTAGTTAATTTAGCTTAAACCAAAAAATATAATTTTCTTATTTCTAATTTTGAGTCCAAGCTCAACTCAATCAAATTAACCTAAGTTTTACCCAAATTTGGTATTTTACTATAGTGTCGGTTCTATCGTTTTAGAGAAATCAAATTGAAACTTGACAATACCTCTTTTAATTATTGTGAGCTCGCTATCTTCCTCTTCTCATGATTTCAACAATCAAAATCATGAAGAACTCAGTAAATAGAGACGCAAAAGACACATAAGATTGTATTACGTTATTTTATAAGAGTTAACATTGAACATGTCATTAGTAGAATTAATGTAGATTTTTAAATATTAAAAATATTAATTATA
>NW_019265014.1:0-459 GCF_002742605.1 Olea europaea var. sylvestris
ATCGTTTGACAACATAATGTCTAACACTACCTACACTTACCATATTTGAGCCAATTGTTACTAGATAAATGGGTCTCTTTCTCTCTAAGTGAGAGATGTCTTCTGCCTCTCTATTCGGCCGATTTTCTGCAAGAGTTCTCTTCCACTCTTTCTGACTCTTTTGATTTCTACCTTTTGTGGTGATATTATATGGGATATTATGCACCTTTGTGGTCTCCTAAGTGAACTATCTCATTGGCAACCGGGAGTGGAATTTTGGTTATTATCTTGGTTCATTGTTGTCAGGTTCTGGTGTTAGAAGTTGGTAGAAACTGAGCTTGGGCAAGCTTTGGTGCTCAATATAGGTTCAACAGTAGGTTATGGATATCCCTAATCCACAACATGCTGGTCGTCAAGGTCTATGTTTCGACCTGGTAAGCACAGGCTTTTCTAATGAAAAGAGCAACAATACTAGTTGTT
>NW_019265014.1:10812-11424 GCF_002742605.1 Olea europaea var. sylvestris
TTCATAGCATACGAAGACAAATTCTTCATTCAGCTTGAGTTTTTATACTTTATAATCAGCAATTAGTCCCTTCTTATATTTAGTGAAGTACGGGGGAAGCTTTTGAAGTAATTCAATAACGATATTATTTATTTATTTATCCCATGAGTAGTTAATTGAAGTGAACTTATAGCAGTGTAATTAATCTTGTAATTTTGTCATAATTATTCTTGTTTATATTCTAACTCGACCATTTTTTCTATTGATAGCTAGCAATCAGTTCTCAAACAAAATAAAACAAAAATCAAAATTTAATTCACACGACTTTTATTTTGAGAGATGCAAATGACTATTGTGTTAGCATCGCTACTGGTATACTTGTTTGTAATCTTTTACATCGCCATTATTTTTGTGAGAAGAGAAGGAGTTGAAGTAGGATGGCGCCTAGGTGCCCCGATGGCTGGAACCGGTAAGAACATGGCGCTTAGGCGCCCCGATTCAACTATATAATTGCTATTTTTCCCCTTCATTAATAGAGAACCCGATTTTGAGATAGAAAAATAGAGAGGGCTTGGATAGAATTTATCAAGTAAGAGTTTGTTCTTCTTGGGTATAAATTCAAAACCATTTTTC
>NW_019265015.1:0-5044 GCF_002742605.1 Olea europaea var. sylvestris
CTTATTAATTATGTTAGGTTGAAGAAGTGTTGGACAGAAAACTAAAAAACCAAAATCGCACCAGGTGCAATTTTGCCAATTTTCGTGATAGTTGATTGGAAACGACCCGCGAAATTGGACTCGGGGCACAGGCCCGGGATCACGGGATTTTCGCCAAATTCCTTGGTTTGGACCTCCGAATAATTAATTTCCACATTAATTATGCCAGGTTGAAGAAGTGCTAGACAGAAAATTTACAAAGAAAAATCGCACCCGGGGTAATTTTGTCATTTGTCGCGATGGTGTCAGAATGGGCCGAAATTTGGCAGGTTGATTGGAAACGGCCCGCAAAATTGGACTCGGGGTACAGACCCGGGATCATGGGATTTTAGCCAAACTCCTTCGTTTGGGCGTCCGAATAATTAAATTCCGTATTAATTATGTCAAGTTGAAGAATTGCTGGACCTAAAATTAACAAAGGAAAACCGCACAAGGGGCAATTTTGATATTTGTCGCGACGGTGTCAGAATGGGCCAAAATTTGGCAGGTTGATTGGAAATGGCCCACGAAATGGGACTCGAGGTACATACCTAGGATCACGGGAATTTAGCCAAACTCCTTCGTTTGGGCCTCCAAATAATTAATTTTCGTATTAATTATGTCAGGTTGAATAAGTGTTGGACAGAAAATTAACAAAGCAAAACCGCACCAGGGGCAATTTTGCCATTTGTCGCAACGTTGTCGGAATGGGCTGAAATTTAACAGGTTGATTGGAAATGGCCCTCGAAATTGAACTTGGAGAATAGACTTGGGATCATGGGATTTTAGCCGAACTCCTTCATTTGGGCCTCCGAATAATTAATTTCTGTATTAATTATGTGAGGTTGAAGAAGTTCTGGACAGAAAATTAACAACGAAAAATAGCACCAGGGGTAATTTTGTCATTTTCGTGACGTTGTCGAAATGGTTCGAAATTTAGCAGGTTGATTGGAAACGACCCACGAAATTGGACTCGGGGCACAGACCTCGGATCACAGGATTTTAGCCCAACACCTTCGTTTGGGCCTCCGAATAATTAATTTCCTTATTAATTATGTCATGTTGAAGAAGTGCTGGACAACAAATTAACAAAACAAAACCGCACCGGGGGCAATTTTTTCGTTTGTTGTGATGGTGTCGGAATGGGCAGAAATTTGGCAGGTCGATTTGAAACGGCCCGCGAAAATGGACTCAGGGCACAGACTTGGGATCACAGGATTTTAGCCAAATTACTTCGTTTGGGCCTCCGAATAATTAATTTCCGCATTAATTATGTCGGGTTGAAGAAGTGCTGGACAGAAAATTAACAAAGAAATATCGTACCAGGGGCAATTTTTTCATTTGTCGTGGCGATGTCGAAACGGGCTGAAATTTGGCAAGTTGATTGGAAACGGCCCGTGAAATTGGACTCGGGGCACAGACCCGGGATCACGGGATTTTAGCCAAATCCCTTCGTTTGGCCCTCCGAATAATTAATTTCCTTATTATTTATGTCAAGCTGAAGAAGTGCTGGACAGAAAATTAACAAAGCAAAATCGCACCAGGGGAAATTTTGTGATTTTTCGTGACGGTGTCGGAATGGGCCGAAATTTGGCAAGTTGATTGGAAGCTGTCCGCAAAATTGAACTCGGGGCATAGACCCGAGATAACGGGATTTTAGCCAAATTCCTTCGTTTGGGCCTCTGAATAATTAATTTCCTTATTAATTATGTCAGGTTGAAGAAGTGTTAGACAGAAAATTAACAAAGAAAAACTGCACCAGGGGCAATTTTGTCATTTCGCGCGATGGTGTCGGAATGGACCGAAATTTGGTTGGTTCAATGGAAATGACCCACGAAATTGGAGTCGAGGCACAAACCCGAGATCACGGCATTTTAGCCAAATTCTTTTCGTTTGGGCCTCCGAATAATTAATTTCCTTATTAATTATGTTAGGTTGAAGAAGTGTTGGACAGAAAACTAAAAAAGCAAAATCGCACCAGGGGCAATTTTGCCAATTTTCGCGACAGTTGATTGGAAACGACCCGCGAAATTGGACTCGGGGCACAGGCCTGGGATCACGGGATTTTTGCCAAATTCCTTGGTTTGGACCTCCGAATAATTAATTTCCACATTAATTATGCCAGGTTGAAGAAGTGCTGGACAGAAAATTTACAAAGAAAAATCGCACCTGGGGAAATTTTGTCATTTGTCGCGATGGTGTCAAAATGGGCCGAAAGTTGGCAGGTTGATTGGAAACGGCCCGCAAAATTGGACTCGGGGCACAGACCCGGGATCATGGGATTTTAGCCAAACTCCTTCGTTTGGGCCTCCGAATAATTAAATTCCGTATTAATTATGTCAAGTTGAAGAAGTGCTGGAACTAAAATTAACAAAGGAAAACCGCACAAGGGGCAATTTTGATATTTGTCGCGACGGTGTCAGAATGGGCCGAAATTTGGCAGGTTGATTGGAAATGGCCCACGAAATGGGACTCGAGGTACATACCTAGGATCACGGGAATTTAGCCAAACTCCTTCGTTTGGGCCTCCAAATAATTAATTTTCGTATTAATTATGTCAGGTTGAATAAGTGTTGGACAGAAAATTAACAAAGCAAAACCGCACCAGGGGCAATTTTGCCATTTGTCGCGACGTTGTCGGAATGGGCTGAAATTTAACAGGTTGATTGGAAATGGCCCACGAAATTGGACTTGGAGAATAGACTTGGGATCATGGGATTTTAGCCGAACTCCTTCATTTGGGCCTCCGAATAATTAATTTCTGTATTAATTATGTGAGGTTGAAGAAGTTCTAGACAGAAAATTAACAAAGAAAAATAGCACCCGGGGCAATTTTGTCATTTTCGTGACGTTGTCGAAATGGTCCGAAATTTAGCAGGTTGATTGGAAACAGCCCACGAAATTGGACTCGGGGCACAGACCTCAGATCACAGGATTTTAGCCCAACACCTTCGTTTGGGCCTCCGAATAATTAATTTCCTTATTAATTATGTCATGTTGAAGAACTGCTGGACAACAAATTAACAAAGCAAAACCGCACCGGGTGCAATTTTGTCGTTTGTTGTGATGGTGTCGGAATGGGCCGAAATTTGGCAGGTCGATTTGAAACGGCCCGCGAAAATGGACTCGAGGCACAGACTCGGGATCACAGGATTTTAGCCAAATTACTTCGTTTGGGCCTCCGAATAATTAATTTCCGCATTAATTATGTCGGGTTGAAGAAGTGCTGGACAGAAAATTAACAAAGAAATATCGTACCAGGGGCAATTTTTTCGTTTGTCGTGGCGGTGTCGAAACGGGCTGAAATTTGGCAGGTTGTTTGGAAACGGCCCGTGAAATTGGACTCGGGGCACAGACCCGGATCACGGGATTTTAGCCAAATTCCTTCGTTTGGCCCTCCGAATAATTAATTTCCTTATTATTTATGTCAGGCTGAAGAAGTGCTGGACAGAAAATTAACAAAGCAAAATCGCACCAGGGGAAATTTTGTCATTTTTTGTGACGGTGTCGGAATGGGCCGAAATTTGGCAGGTTAATTGGAAACTGCCCGCGAAATTGAAGTCGGGACATAGACCCGAGATCATGGGATTTTAGCCAAATTCCTTCGTTTGGGCCTCTAAATAATTAATTTCCTTATTAATTATGTCAGGTTGAAGAAGTGTTAGACAGAAAATTAACAAAGAAAAACTGCACCATGGGCAATTTTGTCATTTCGCGCAACGGTGTCGGAATGGACCGAAATTTGGCTGGTTCAATGGAAACGACCCACGAAATTAGAGTCGAGGCACAAACCCGAGATCACGGGATTTTAGCCAAATTCTTTTCGTTTGGGCCTCCGAATAATTAATTTCCTTATTAATTATGTCAGGTTGAAGAAGTGTTGGATAGAAAACTAAAAAAGCAAAATCGCACCAGGGGCAATTTTGCCAATTTTCACGACAGTTGATTGGAAACGACCCGCGAAATTGGACTCGGGGCACAGGCCCGGGATCACGGGATTTTCGCCAAATTCCTTGGTTTGGACCTCCGAATAATTAATTTCCACATTAATTATGCCTGGTTGAAGAAGTGCTAGACAGAAAATTTACAAAGAAAAATCGCACCCGGGGCAATTTTGTCATTTGTCGCGATGGTGTCAGAATGGGCCGAAATTTGGCAGGTTGATTGGAAACGGCCTGCGAAAATGGACTCGGGGCACAGACTCGGGATCACAGGATTTTAGCCAAATTACTTCGTTTGGGCCTCCGAATAATTAATTTCCGCATTAATTATGTCAAGTTGAAGAAGTGCTGGATAGAAAATTAACAAAGCAAAACTGCACTAGTGGCAATTTTATTATTTTTCGCGACGGTGTCGGAATTTGCCAAAATTTTACACGTTGATTGGAAACGGCCCGCGAAATTGGACTCGGAGCACAGACCCGGGATCAAGGGATTTTATCCAAACTCCTTCGTTTGGGCCTCCGTGTAATTTATTTCCGTATTAATTATGTCAGGTTGAAGAAATGCTGGACAAAAAATTAACAAAGAAAAACCGCACCAGGGGCAATTTTGTCATTTGTCGCGACGGTGTTGGAATAGGCCGAAATTTGGCAAGTTGATTCGAAACGGCCCACCAAATTGGACTCGGGGCACAGACCCTGGATCACGTGATTTTAGCCAAAATTCTTCGTTTGAGCCTTCGAATAATTAATTTCCTTATTAATATGGGCTAAAAATTTGGCTGGTTAATTGGAAACAGCCCACGAAATTGGAATCGGGGCACAGACCCGGGATCACGTGATTTTACCTAAATTCCTTCGTTTGGGCCTCCGAATAATTAATTTCCTTATTAATTATGTCAGGTTGAAGAAGTTTTGGACAAAAAATTAACAAAGCAAAATCACACCAGTGGCAATTTTGTCATTTGGCGCGACAGTGTCGGAATGGGCCGAAATTTGGCAGGTTGATCTGAAAAAAAAATCGCGCCGGGGGCAATTTCGTCATTTTACGCGACGGTGTCGGAATCGGCTAAAATTTGACAGGTT
>NW_019265015.1:7226-11417 GCF_002742605.1 Olea europaea var. sylvestris
GGACCAGAGGCAATTTTGTCATTTGTCGCGACAGCGTTGGAATGGGCCGAAATTTGGCAGGTTGATTGGAAACGGCCCGTGAAATTGTACTCGCAGCACAGACCCAGGATCACGGGATTTTAGCCAAATTCGTTCGATTAGGCCTCTGAATTATTAATTTCCTTACTAATTATGCCAGGTTGAAGAGGTGTTGGACAGAAAATTAAAAAGCTAAACTGCACGAGGGGCAATTTTATCATTTGTCGCGACGATGTTGGAATGGGTTGAAATTTGGTAGGTTGATTGGAAACGGCTCAAGAAATTGGACTCAGGGCACCAACTCGGGATCATGGGATTTTAGCCGAATTCCTTCGTTGGGGCCTCCGAATGATTAATTTTCGTATTAATTATGTCAGGTTGAAGAAGTGCTGGACAGAAAATTAACATAGAAAAACAGCACCAGAGGCAATTTTGTCATTTGTCGCGACGGTGTCGGAATGGGTCGAAATTTGGCAGGTTGACTAGAAACGACCCGAGAAATTAGACTCGGGGCGCAAACCAGGAATCACGGGATTTCAGCCAAACTCCTTCGTTTGGGCCTCCGAATAATTAATTTCCTTATTAATAATGCTAGGTTGAAGAAGTGTTGGACAAAAAATTAACAAATCAAAGCCGCAGCAGGGGAAATTTTGTCATTTGTCACGGTGATGTCAGAATGTGCCGAAATTTGGCAGATTGATTGGAAAAGGCCCGCGAAATTGGACTCGGGGCACAGACTCGAGATCACGGGATTTTAGCCAAATTCCTTCGTTTGGTCTTCCGAATAATTAATTTCCTTATTAATTATGTCAGGTCGAAGAAATGCTGCACAGAAAATTAACAAAGCAAAACCGCACAAGGGGCAATTTTGTCATTTGTCGCGACGATGTCGGAATGGGCCGAAATTTGGCAGATTGATTGGAAACGACCCGTAAAATTGGACTTAGGTCATAGACCTAGGATCACGAGATTTTTGCCAAATTCCTTCATTTGGGCCTCCGAATAATTAATTTCCTTATTAATTATGTCAGGCTGAAGAAGTGCTGGACAGAATATTAACAAAGCAAAACCACACTAGGGGCAATTCTGTCATTTGTCGTGACGGTGTCGGAATGGGCAGAAATTTGGCAGGTTGATTGGAAACGACTCGAGAAATTGGACTCAGGGCACAGACCTTAAATCATGGGATTTTAGCCAAATTCCTTCGTTTGGGCCTCCGAATGACTAATTTCCTTATTAATTATGTCTGGTTGAAGAAGTGTTGGACTTAAAATTAACAAAGCAAAACCGCACCAGGGGTAATTTGGTCATTTGTCGCAACGGCGTCGAAATGGGCTGAAATTTGGTAGGTTGATTGGAAATGGCCCAAGAAATTAGACTCAAGGCACAGACACGGGATCACGGGATTTTAGCCAAATTCCTTCGTTTGGACGTCCGAATAATTAATTGCCGTATTAATTATGTCAGGTCAAAGAAGTACTGGACAGAAAATTAACAAAGAAAAATTGGACCAGAGGCAATTTTGTCATTTGTCGCGACAGCGTTGGAATGGGCCGAAATTTGGCAGGTTCATTGAAAACGGCCCGTGAAATTGTACTCGCAGCACAGACCCAGGATCACGGGATTTTAGCCAAATTCGTTTGATTAGGCCTCTGAATTATTAATTTCCTTACTAATTATGCCAGGTTGAAGAGGTGTTGGACAGAAAATTAAAAAGCTAAACCGCACGAGGGGCAATTTTATCATTTGTCGCGACGATGTTGGAATGGGCTGAAATTTGGTAGGTTGATTGGAAACGACTCAAGAAATTGGACTCAGGGCACCGACTCGGGATCACGGGATTTTAGCCAAATTCCTTCGTTGGGGCCTCCGAGTGATTAATTTTCGTATTAATTATGTCAGGTTGAAGAAGTGCTGGACAGAAAATTAACATAGAAAAACAGCACCAGGGGCAATTTCGAAATTTGGCAGGTTGACTAGAAATGACCCGAGAAATTAGACTCGGGGCGCAAACCAGGAATCACGGGATTTCAGCCAAACTCCTTCATTTGGGCCTCCGAATAATTAATTTCCTTATTAATAATGCCAGGTTGAAGAAGTGTTGGATAGAAAATTAACAAAACACAACCGCATCAGGGGCAATTTTATCATTTGTCGCGACAGCGTTGGAATGGGCTGAAATTTGGCAGGTTGATTGGAAACGGCCCTCAAAATTGGACTCGGGGCACGGACTCGGGATCACGGTATTTTAGCCAAATTCCTTCGTTTGGGCCTCCGAATAATTAATTTCCGTATTAATTATGTCTGGTTAACGAAGTGTTAGACAGAAAATTAACAAAGCAAAGCCGCAGTAGGGGAAATTTTGTCATTTGTCGCGACGGTGTCGGAATGGGCCAAAATTTCATAGGTTGATTGGAAACGGCCCGCGAAATTGGACTCGGGGCACGGACTCGGGATCACGGGAATTTAGTCAAATTCCTTCGTTTGGGCCTCTAAATAATTAATTTCCTTATTAATTAAGTCAGGTTGAAGAAGTGTTGAACAGAAAATTAACAAAGCAAAGCCGCAGTAGGGGAAATTTTGTCATTTGTCGCGACGGTGTCGGAATGGGCCAAAATTTCATAGGTTGATTGGAAACGGCCCGCGAAATTGGACTCGGGGCACGGACTCGGGATCACGGGAATTTAGTCAAATTCCTTCGTTTGGGCCTCTAAATAATTAATTTCCTTATTAATTAAGTCAGGTTGAAGAAGTGTTGAACAGAAAATTAACAAAAAAATCGCACCAGGGGCGATTTTGTCATTTGTCGCGACGGTGTCGGAATGGGTCGAAATTTGGTAGGTTGATTGGAAACGGCCCGCGAAATTGGACTTGGGGCACAGACTCGGGATGACGGGAATTTAGTCAAATTCCTTCGTTTTGGCCTCCGAATAATTCATGTCCTTATTAATTATGTGAGGTTCAAGAAGTGTTGGACAGAAAATTAACAAAGCAAAGCCGCAGTAGGGGAAATTTTGTCATTTGTCGTGGCGGTGTCAGAATGGGCTGAAATTTGGGAAATTGATTGGAAACGGCCCGCGAAATTGGGATTTTAGCCAAATTCCATCGTTTGGCCTTCCGAATAATTAATTTCCTTATTAATTATGATAAGTTGAAGAAGTGTTGGATAGAAAATCAACAAAGCAAAATCGCACCAGGGGCAATTTTATCATTTTTCGCGATGGTGTCAGAATGAGCCAAAATTTGGCGGATTGATTGGAAACAGCCCGCAAAATTGGACGCGGGGCACAGACTTGGGATCACGGGATTTTAGCCAAATTCCTTCGTTTGGTCCTCCGAATAATTAATTTCCTTATTAATTATGTAAGGTCGAAGAACTGTAGGACAGAAAATTAACAAAGCAAAATCGCACCAGGGGTAATTTTGTCATTTGTCGCGATGGTGTCGGAATGGGCCGAAATTTGGCAGGTTGATTGGAAACGGGCCGCAAAATTGGACTTGGGGCACAGACCGGGGATCCCGAGATTTTAGCCAAATTCCTTCGTTTCGGCCTCCGAATAATTAATTTCCCTGTTAATTATGTCAGGTTGAAGAAGTGTTGGACAGAAAATTAACAAAGTAAAACCGCACTAGGGGCAATTTGGTCATTTATCGCGACGGTTTCGGAATTAGCCGAAATTTTGCAGGTTGAATGGAAACGACCCGCGAAGTTGGACTCGGGGCCCTGACCCGGGATCACAAGATTTTAGCCAAATTCCTTCGTTTGGGCCTCCAAATAATTAATTTTCCTATTAATTATGTCAGGTTGAAGAAGTGCTGGACAGAAAATTAACAAAGCAAAATCGCACCAGGGAAAATTTTGTCATTTTTCGCGATGGTGTCGGAATGGGCCAAAATTTAGCACGTTGAATGGAAATGGCCCGCAAATTTGAACTCGGAGCACAGACCCGAGATCATGGGATTTTAGCCAAATTCCTTCGTTTGGGCCTCCGAATAATTAATTTCCTTATTAATTATGTCAGGTTGAAGAAGTGCTGCACAGAAAATTAACAAATAAAAACTGCACCAGGGGCAATTTTGTCATTTTTCTTGACGATGTCGGAATGGGCCAAAATTTGGCAGGTTGATTATAAACGACCCTAGAAATTGGACTTGGGGCACAAACCCTGGATC
>NW_019265016.1:0-1432 GCF_002742605.1 Olea europaea var. sylvestris
ACCATTTCGAACCATTTTTACACTCTTGCATTTTGCTGGAGATTGTTGAGTTTTGTGGAATATGGGCATTGTTATATGGCGGTGGATGATTTGCTTGTAGAATATGTGGAATGTACATAAGTACATTGAAATTTTCACCACTTTCTAGACATATGCACATACAGTGTTCGATGATTGCCTTAATGGCATTCTATTTCAATTTTAGCATGATTTTCATACCTCATACACTTCTTATATACATTGACACTTCGAATCATTGCACTCTTCATCTTGTGGGTATTTTATGAAGCATGAGGACTACTAAGCACCATCCTATGTTGCTCCTTCATATTTGTTTGACTTTCTCATGTTACTAATTACTGTTTTCCAACATGTTGACAGATATGGCCCCAAAATGAAAGATTTCTCCTTCTACCTCCAAAGGCAAGGGAAAGATCAGGATCTTCTAGCACAGCCCGAACACGACTTGACAAAGGAGGTATGAGAAGGTTTCTAACAATTGAGCATAAAGCCAGATTTGACAACATGGTCTCAAGATGGAACGTTTGGCCAGAACGTCAGGTGATATTGGACGACTTTGGGGGGCTTGAATTGACCCGATTAATTAGATTAGCAAGTTGGGAGAAAGTTGCAGGCGAACCTCAGAAGGTTTACCCTACTCTGGTGTAGGAATTCTACGCCAATTTTCATGCAGATTTGGACACTCCGGGGATTGAGCACTTGTATCAAACATGGATTCAAGACAAATGGATGATGTTCTCTCCCGAAGTGATTGAGGCCTACTACGAACTCACTCGAGATAATATTGTGCCAGTGCCAATGGATGCAGACATGTCAGTCGTCGCACAGATGCTATATGGGAGGAAAGATGCATGGCCACTCTTGGGACAGGACTTTGAGTACCGACACTTGACACATTACATTGTGATTTTGTATAAATTCATCACTCACAACATTGATCCAAGTTCGCATCGCACCACTATCAGTCAACCTATAGCTATCCAACTATATCATCTTGCACGCGGGTTTAAGATTGACTTAGGATCTTTGATTTATGATCTCATGTGCTTTGTGGTGACGGATCCCGACTGGAGACATACTTTGATCTTTCCTAGTCTTATTACTGGCTTATGTCGTGCGTCGGGGATTCGATTTCTACCAGGGGAGTTACCGATAAGAGCTACTATTCCGATTAATGCGTCGTCGACTACCAAGACATGGTAATCGATTAGGCTGCAGAGACAGCAACGCGTGCAGCAACAAAACCAGGAGGATCCAAAGGCAAATGATCACATTCCACTCCTCATAGAGCCAGAGCCCGCACCTGATTTGCAGATTATGAGGCAATTATTTGCTGGTCTAACAGAGACTAACCGGACATTGCAATGCTTAGAGTAGATGATGAATGCTTTACAAGCCAGGGAGCAAGCCC
>NW_019265016.1:9987-11416 GCF_002742605.1 Olea europaea var. sylvestris
GTGGCCATTTTCACTTATTTCCTCCTCAAATCATACACAAACACACACTAGAATCTGTTGTGTGAGAGAGAACGCAGAAAAGAGGGAAAAACCAAGGAAAAAGGAAAGAAAAGAAAAAGAAAGGAAGGAAAAGGAAGAAGAAAGAAGAAATCTTGTGCCAACTACTTCAATCTTGTTTATTTAATTCTTTAAGAGGTAAGGTTAAGAATTTATGGCTTAGTTTTTGTAAATTTTTGTTAAGAGTTTTAAATATATAGCTTATATTTGAAAAATATGATAAGGAAGCTAACTATTTGAGTATTTTGAGCTAGTTATTCTAGTAGATCGGAAGAAATGATATTTAGATATTAGGGTTTGTTATATGTGGGTTAATCCAAAAATTTGGGAAAAAATTAGCATTCTTGTTATTTTCCCTTGTGATTGTTGTATGGTATTAAGTTAGATTGGTTGAAAATAACTTATCTTGTGTTTTAGTTCTCACTTTGGATGAATATGGAGGATATAAGAAAGGAGCTTTTGATAAGATTTATGTATTTAGTTAAAAGAGAATTTAAATAAGGAATGTGGATGATTATTATTATGAAAAGCTTTTTGAATCTTGATGGGGCAGTCGGGAAAAGTTAGTATTAACGAGTTAGGGATGTAGAGTGATTCGAAATTAAGTAAACGTATGTTTAAGTAACCAAATGAAATATAAATATTAAGTCTCAGCTTATTGCTTATTGAGGGGCATATATTTTATTTTGATGATAAGAAGGGGTTATTATTGAGAAATCTCTTGTAACTGTATATGGATGGAATTGAAGTTGCTTATATTTATGATCGTTTCAAGAGAGCATTTTGATGTGGGAATAGCATACCAGCCCCATTAGTCCAGCCTATATCTGTGAGTGGAGAATATATGTTTTCAAAAAGAAGATTTTCTTTTTATTGTATAGAAGCATGTTAATTACATGAAATGCTTTATTTTCGAGAATTAGAAAATGAGTATGATTGTTTTGAAATTATCATAAAATAATTGATTGATTATCTTACTCTAGTGCACTGAGGGGCTATGGCCGTAGGTAAAAGTATCCATTATACACTGAGGGGCTACAGCCGTGTATAATGATGATTATGTTATTTCTATCTTGTACACTGAGGGGCTATGACCGTGTACAGAGTATTGATTAGATGGTTTGTGTACATATAATTTATAGCTTTTAGATCATTAGTAGATGTTTACATGGGATATATTTTGATTTGAATTTTAATTATATAGTGGATTATTAGTCTTCAGCTTACATTTTCCCATTAACAGTTCAGCTTATGGATTTCAGATTATGGTTTTAGATTATTGAATTGTCTATTGTACTTACTCATCTTGTTGGGTATACACACACACACACACACACACATACATACATACATACATATATATATATATATA
>NW_019265017.1:0-606 GCF_002742605.1 Olea europaea var. sylvestris
CTCAACTTTTTAAGCTACACCAAACAATCACTTCATTTCTTTACAATTTAATTGATGCTTTTTTACCTTCTCTGCCCCTTTGTACACATCTGCATCAGTTTTAAGATATAAAATAGAGGAAAACAGGGTTATATTTGTTTCAGATGAGGATGTATTATGATTGAATTGTGAAGATTAATAGTTTTCCAGTGTGGAGAGGGGTAGATTGCAGTGGACAATACTAAGCGAGATAGAGCAGTAAAAATTTTGTTATTATATTATCTAGTCTTGTCGTGTATTGTGTAACAAACATGAGTTAGATAAATAAATGTTTGGATTGGCTTAACTTATAATTAAGTTGATCAAAATTTAATTTTAACTTAGATCATGTTTGATTGGCCCTCAGTTCTATGGAAAATGGAAAATTCATTTTCCAACTTTTTTGGTGTTTGATAAGACATTTCCATGGAATTTGATTTCCTTTTTCGTCTTGGAAATTGTGATTTTCTTAATTTTCCTTGAAAACCAATTTCCACCATCCAACCCATTGCTCACGTTGCGTATTTTTTTTTTTTTTTTTTTTTTTTTTGTTTTGTAAAAAATTTTTAAAAATTTTTTAAAAAAAAA
>NW_019265017.1:762-3348 GCF_002742605.1 Olea europaea var. sylvestris
TCCCCCTCCCCCCCCTTTTTCCCCTTTGGGTTTTTTTTTTTTTTTTTTTTTTTTTTGGCAATGGAAACAAATTTTAAGAATTATTGTAAAAAAAATATTTTTCTTTAATTGGCAATTTTCATGTAAAACAAAGCAAAACGAACATAAAAAATAGATGATTTTTTTTTTTTTTTGCAATGGAAACAAATTTCATCTTCTAATACCAGTAAATTTTATCTATTTAATTGACAATTTTTATGTAAAGCAAAGCCAAACGAGCACAAAAAAATACTTTTATTTTAACATTTTTCACTTGAAAAATTATACTAATCAAACACAATAATTTACAATTCTCAGAAAAAGAATTTCTAGGCAATTTAATTCCCTGAAATTCGTTTTCAACTCAATTTCATTTTTACAATCAAATGAACCTTTATATTTTGTAGGATTCACAGCTATGTGCAATTATTGTTCATTTATTATTTACACATTCAGTAGGACTTAGATTTTTACCACTTGTTTTTATTACAAGTTAAGCCAATCTAAAGTTGCACTCTTTGCAATTTAAAACCTGAACAACTTATTTAGCCTATTTTGTGAACAGTAATAATACTTGTACAGTTGTACAGATAAATTGCATGGATAGTTTTACAGGTGCTGTAGTGGCAGCGTTTGATTGGCTATTATAACTTTATTTTTTTGTTCAAAATTTAACGAAATATTGTCACGTGACATTTTGTAAACTCATTTATGCATGTGTGTGCATGTTGCATTGTTCTTTTTGAGAAGTTGTCCTGATGTGTCAATTTTGGGGTAGAGTTCATTGGAAACAACCCAACTTTGAGCTAAGTCTCAATTGGATCACTCAACTTTTAAAAGTCTCAATCAAATTATTAAAGTTCCAATTTATTTCAATCACTTTGTTAGATGTTAATGTAATTGATTGGATTTGCCAATGTGGACATTAAAAGTGGAAAGAATGGCTCACCTCCTACAATATACTACTTTCTATCCTTTGTCAAGATGGAGCTTGACACTAAAATGAGAAACATCATGTATGTAATTGACATTAAAGAAGGGTTTTTGAATTGAACAAATTACGTTTTTAAAAAATACACAATATGATGAATGCAAAAATTTCAATGATTTGATTTTTTCATAGTCTATAAATTAGGCGAAGCCTAGGACTCGAGGCCCTTCACGGCTAGAGATCTAGGTGAGTTAGTCATGTCAGGTTGAATTTCACAAGTCGAGCCAATAGATATAGCCAATTGCTACCTTAAGTATGGTTATGATGGTGTGGAGGGAGAGTGGTGGGTTCGGTGTGGTACTTTAAGATTACTCATTTCACTTTTTATAAATGATTTTCTTCTCATATATTTATTTCGTTATTACCTTACAAAAATGTGAGTTAGTACTAGACGTTTCTTAATTTTTCCGTCACTCTAGAGTAAATGAAAACATATTTTGCAGTGAGATTGCAGTATTAGTCCCCAACTTATTGCCTTAATAGAAAATGAATCCCCATTCTATTTTTTGGGCATTTACATTTGGGTTTCTCTCAGTTGGAGCCACGAACATCAAAAATTGAAATGTTGGGTTTTGTGTGAATCCAAAAAAAAAAAAGTGTTATAGGAGTACTGAAGGAGTAAAATTTGATCGTAACGATACAACTTTCTCAATGAAGATCAAGTGATGAACGAATGTTTGACTATGTAAATTGACGATGAATACAATTAGCCCCTTGTTTGAGCCCCATTTTTTAATAAACCATTTTTCTCTAAACTCATTTACAACCACATATTCTCTTAATAAAATAATATTACACGTAAATTTAAATTTTTATTTATTTTATTTATTTTTATTTTTTGTTTTTTAACCACACATTCTCCAAAAATTTTATTATTTGAAAATCTATTTTTTACCAAATAATGGGACTCGAACAAGGGTTAATAATACTAATTTTAGTTAATTATAATTCATCCTTGAAGTATAAAAACTTGTACGCTATAATTTTGTTGTATTAAAACAAAAATTATTACATTTTTGTTGTAAAATAGTGAAATAATTATTGATGATTATTTAATATTAATATGATATATAGATTAATCTAGTCTAGTCTAGAAGATCACTCTTATTTTAGATCATATAAATATAAGGAATTGATTCTTAGCACATGTTTGAGCCACATTTTAGGAAAAGATGCATTATTCATGTCAAATTAATGGAAAATTTGTGGTTAAAAAATAAGGAAAAGCTTTAAATTTTCGTGTAATATTATTTTATTGAAAAATGTGTGGTTGAATTGATATCAAATTACTGTTAAATAATGCATTTTTTTGAAAATAATGTGGCTCAAACAAGCCCTTAATAATATACATAAGTTTATTGACTTATATTCTTTCTTTTATTTTTCTCCTTTCATGACACATTATCAGCACGAAGTTCTAGTCAATTGAGTTAGCAAAATTTATTCTTCTTTCTATTCATAAATCTTTTACCACATGAGGCAGAAAAAATAATTTCTTGTAAGGTAAAAGGGAGCGGAGGAACATTTTTTTTTTTTTTTTTTTTTTTTTTTTTTTTTTTTTTTTCCACATTTTTTCC
>NW_019265017.1:3369-14252 GCF_002742605.1 Olea europaea var. sylvestris
AGGGGGGGGGGGAAATTTTTTTTTTTTTTTTTTTTTTTTTTTTTTTTTTGTCTTCACCAATAGTTTCGCCACTGGCATCGAAGTTTGCCGCTTCATTTTTCTTGACGGAATTGGCTTCAGACATTCAGGTAATTACCTGGAATGTCATAGTGATTAGAAAAAAAAAAGTGTCAAAAGATTAAAAGAAAAAAAATTAGATTTTGAAGTCTTAGGTTTCGGTTCTGGATTTGTGAGTAACTTGTTAGTGAATTGAATAAAACTAAATGACCAGGGTTAAAAACAGGGCCAAATCCATGGGTGCCACTTAGTTCACTTATATTGGAGGGGAGGCTGTTGGGTGGCGGCCTAGATTTGGCCCCGACTTTAAGCCTAGCCAAACGACCCGATTCTAGTGAATTGGATGCAAGTTGTCTAATGCTCTCAGTGATTAGATTTTGTCGTCAAGTTTGTACAATTAGCTCACCTTGCAGGTATACTTATATTGGGACACGTCGTACACGTGTTTCTTTTCATATAAAGGTCCGTTTGATTGTAAAGATATAATTGAATTGTTTAGAAACGAATTTCAAGAAATTGAATTGCCTAGAATTATTTTCCTGGGAATTGTAAATTATTGTGTTTGATTAGTATAATTTTCCACGTGGAAAATGTTGAAATGAAAGTGTTTTTTAATGTTCGTTTGGCTTTGTTTTATATGAAAATTGTCAATTAAAGGAAAATATTTTTTTGCAATAATTCTCAGAATTGGTTTCTATTACCAACAAAAAAAAAAGACGAAAAAAAATAATAATCGCTAAAACAAGGAAAATTCCAAGTTCCAAGAAATTCAAGAAATGCAATTCCATGGAAAATATAAGGTATCAAACACCAAAAGTTGAAATTTTCAATTCCAATTCCATCTTTTTTTTCCATTTCCATGCTATCAAACACTCTCTAACATACTTTATTAGTATTTATTATTATTATTTAAGAATAGTATATTCGAATTCTATAAGCTTGTTTATTAGAAATTTATCCATAGTCGTTAAATTGATATGTTCTTGAAAAAGCACAACTATTCAAATATCAATATTATGTTAGAAAATTATGTGCACCTGAAGAGCATAATTAAATATGATCTAACGTATATTATGGTTTTACTCTAGAAGGATAAATTCGTGTATAATTTTCAATATTTCAGAAGAATATTGATATATTTCTTTTGAAATAGTAATAGTAAAATATAACGTACTCTAGAAGTAATACATATCTACCTCATTGTGTTCTTGAAGAAGCACAACTTTGCAAATATTTACATTCTGCTAAAAAAAATGCTCTCAAAGAGTTTGTGTTTTTAAATAATACTTTGTTATTGTTTCTGATGTAACAAATCATTATTAATATTTCAAAATAATATTAATTGCTCCAGAAGAGCGTGATATTAAGATTTCGATATTCCAGAAACATATCAATCTATTTCTTCGTAAAATCACGAATTAAATTACTTAATTTCTCTACTACCAGTTCATGCATACGTATTTATATATTGATATGCCAGTTAAATTTTACTTGCTCTCGAAGAATATTGTTAAATACGATCTAACTTTAAATTATATTTTTACTCCTGAAGAGTAAATCCTCATATAATTTATTATAATAATATTTGACTACCCCCTGAAAAGCATGAATTGTAATTTGAAAATTATAGCAATATTTAATTGCAGTTGAAAAATATAAATTATAATTTTCAATACTCCAGAAGAATGTTGATGTATTGTTATTAAAGAAATGATTGTAAAATACAATGTGCTCTTGAAATTGCACGTGCTTCGAAGAATATATAATTTTGAATTCATATTCTGAATGAAAATATATAACTAATGTCACGAGAACATTGGTTAGTTTGACTACTCGAATGATATATGGTTATATAAGTTTTAATCATATTCTTCGAATTAAATCATTGAATTATATATTATATTGACACAGAAGTTGAATTGACTTTATTATTTGGCATGATCAGTTGGATCATCACTGAATTAATAATGATGAGAAATTAAATATTCAATGAAAAATCAGAATATTCTTCAACTCAATCTTAAATGATGTTGGTTCTCTTTCATGAAATTTTTTCAGTAACCATCGCTAGCTAAAATAAGGATTAAATTTCCTATATTTCTAAAAATTAATTAGGTGATAAATGAGATCATATCATTCTCCATGTTGATCATCTAAATATTATTTGTATCCAATAGTTTTGATACATATACTATATGATTACATGGTGGTCGTAACATGAAGTTTGTGAAATTATTGTTTAAATTTTAAATTATAAGCATAATTTTTCAGATTATATAATCATGATCGTATCTTGTTAATGCTTATCGGTATAAATCTCAACATTTTAATAAATATTAGTTGTGATGTCGATATATGGATTAACATTGTTGTTTGTTAAGTACCTCCAATTAATTTAATTGAGAACAAAGTATTTTTCATTTTTTTAAGGAATTTTATTAAACATCATGTCAATATCATAGTTTTTCTTGTTATAATTGGCTTACAATCAGAGTCTAATTTTTTCATCTAATTATTTTTATGTTGTAGTATATGTAAAATTGATCCATCATAATGTATTGAGATGGAAAATAAAGAATGATGAGAATAAATGTGTAATTTGAATTCTTATCCTAAATGGGTAATATTTTGTAACGCTAAAAAAATGATTGTCAATTTGATTAGACAGTTCTCTTAGCATTGGGAAGGGAATTAAGAATCTGAAAATAATGTATAAATGCATCATTATCGAAATTATCGGAAAAGATCACTTGAACCAGAAGTTTTAAAGAAATTTATTTAAATGCATTTACTGACCAAAGAAATCAACAATATCTCACGCACCAAATGTGTGTGTGTGTGTGTGTGTGTGTGTGTGTGTGTGGAGAAATAATGAGTTATTAAATAGTATTTTTTTTTTTAGAATATGTGGTTAAAAAGTAAAAAAAACTTTATTAATTTGTATGTAGAGTATTTTATTGTGTGAATGTTTAGTGGAGATAACGATATTGTAACAAACAGTTTAAATTTTTAAAAGATGACAAACATGGCCTTATTGAATATTCGTAATAGATAATGATTGCATTTAATCATTACATATGTCAATACTCTTCTTTTAAACTATTCAAACAATTTGTTTGAGCCCCATTTTACCAAAAACGGATTTTTTTTTAGTTAATTCAGTTTGAACCATTCATTTTTCAATAAAATAATTATACACATAAATCAAATTTTCTTCTTATTTTCTAAATACACATTCTCTCAAAAAATACTATTCTAAAATTCCTTTTTCCCCCTAAATGGGGCCCAAACAAGGTCTTAAGTTGATTGATCAATTGACATATAAAAAATTATTTTAAATAAACATATGAAGAAAATTCAGTATATGTATTTTGAGAAAAACGAAATGAAAAGTCAGAAAGATAGCTTATTAGAAGAGTGTAGAAAAATTGGCACTTTAAATTTAAAGATGCTTTCTACACAAAATGCTTTTTATAAATAAAGAATTTCTCGGATATACTTAAACTAAAGGAAATTGGAACAAGTGGTCCTCCACCTATGGTCTATGTGAGATTTCGATTTTTAATGTCGTTTTTTCTTGTCACGGACGTCCTAACTTGTGGTTTATGTGCACAAATGGTCGTTTTTAACGTTTCTGCCAATTATGACTATTAAGAAGTCAACTTTATCAAATTCAAAGTAGTATTTTGATATAATAATAATAATAATTATTATTATAATAATTGACTTTTAACTGTGAAATTGACATAAACCATTAAGAATACGATCATGCTACATGTACAAACTTTTCTTACAAACTCCCTTACTCAATACTCAGAATGGGATGGGGACCACATGCTATTTTTTAAACTCACGTGGGGTCTGCTAATTTTGTGAGAGTGAGTACACCATTTTATCAACAATATTTTGTACAAATATCTTTATCATTCAAAATATGACATATTTGGGCTAGTTACCGTTTTCCCCAAATTTCCTTTAACTACAAAGCCCTTGTATGATTTCCTTTATTTCAAAACTTACTTTTTTTCCTCTTAAAACTCATTTTTAAACAAATATTCTCACAATAAAATATTTTGTAAGTCCATTTAATATATATTCTTTATTTTTTAACCACATATTCTTAAAAAAATTACTAATATAAAACTCATTTCGATGAAATAAAGGTCCATAAAAAAGTGGCAATAAAATCCAAATTTCAAAGTGCACAAAAAAGGTGCACTTGTCATTTACTAATTCACTGCTATTTTTGTAAATTGAAATTATTGAGACGTGTTCAGCAATCCAGTATTTTCAGCCCAAATAGATTGACACCTTAGGCCCATCAATGGCCCATTCATTTTTCTTCGAATATTTGGCGGGAATTTAGCACGTGCCAATTTTCATTTCTCAAACCTTTCCCAAATATCCATTTCCCGCCCGGGCAACCCCATTCTTACCTTTTCTCTCTTACACACCCTACGCACTTGTAAATCTTCGTTTGGTTCAACAATTTCAGATCTACGTGGTGATGGGGACTCAGCGGACGAATTCAGAACTCAGCCTCCAACTCAGTTGGAGTCAACTCACCACCACCACTGATTCGCAGAAGGCCTGGCACATTTTTGCTGTTTTACTCGCGCATGGGCTCCCGGCCCGGCCGGATGAGCTTACATCTAAATGCGTTCTCTTTGATTCAAGTTCGGTTGAAATTCATTTCCTCTGCTCCATTCCTAACTCTCCTATCAGTTTAACTCCCAATCACTTTGTCACGTTATCGCGGATTGGATTTGCTGCTATTGTGCAATTTGTCTCAAATGCTAATGTAATTTGTACAAATTGGAATTTGATTTCGGAGTTCGTGCCGCGATGGATCGGGATACCAGATATTAGGCCGAATGATACAGTGAGGGCTTATTACAGGAGGAGGAAAAGGCTGAGATCGGATGTTGAGGATTTTTCGGTGGTAAAAAGGAGATGTTTTTTGGAAATTTCAGGTATTTTTCCTTTTAAGTTTCCATTTTATTTTGAGTTGGTGGTTTGAATTTCAGTTTCATTAGGGTTTTATTTTAATATTTATATTTTTCGTTGCAGTTGAGAAGAGTCAGAAGCTGACAGTTACTAATGAGATTGAGAATCCTTCAAGTGAGGTAATTTTGAAGTCTTGAACTTTTATGTGTTAAATTAGCCTCAGTTTGATGCATTTGGATTATCGGGCACTTCATATACATGGATATCGTCTTGGCAGTACTCAACTTAATTTCTTATTAGCAAGAATATAAGGAGTTAGAGACAGCATTGTCTACCAGTCGTATCAATTAATCTGTTATTGGTTACTTTCTCAAAGTTGAAATAGGAAGATAAAGTTAGGTCTCGGTAGCACAAGTCCTTGCAGTGGACAAAGAGAGATTGTGGGAGGTCCTCTTCCTTTACATGATATTATGCCCCTGTTTGTTTCCCTTTTTTTTTTTTCCCATTAAAATGAAAAATATGGCCGTTATCTATCACATCAAGCCACGAAATTTGAATTTTTATCTCTTGTGTGGGCTCATAACGGTTATATTTTTCATTCTCATTTTTATATTAATGTGTACAAAACGGGCTCTATATACACACATGGGCATAACTGTGTGTTGAACTACTTGCATTTTTCCTTCATGAGGCTATTCAAATGAAAAATAAGTTCATAATGTATCATAAACAATCTTCAAAATTCAAAACGGAACATTCTAAGAGGTGTTTGGGAGCTATTTTTATGTAAAAATGTATTTTGAAATAGTAAATTGATGTGAAATGTGTGGTTGAAAAATAAGGAAATTTTTTTGATTTACGTATAATATTATTTTAATAAAAAATGTGTGGTTGAAAAGAAGAGAGAAAAATGCATTTTAGAAAAAAATGGGTACCAAACTGGCCATAAAATGTGCAAACAAACAAATGAAAAATCTATAAAGAAACTATTATTTTAGTTGGTGGGAGCCGTGGACTATTCTTAAAATAAATCTAAAGCCTGATTGGGATTGATTTTTTGACTGTTAGAAGAAAAGTGAGGTCCACTCATGAGAGAAGAAGTCAAATATGACGGCTGGAATAGTGAAATAATAGTAAAAAAATAAATTTTTTAGGGGAAAAAATCACTCCCAAACAGGCTGACTCCCAAACAGGCTGCTATAAGAAACACAACTTTTTAGAGGGTGTTTGGGAGTGATTGTCCAACCCCAAAAAATAATTTTTTGACCATTATTTCACTATTTCAGCCGTAAAGTTTGATTTCTTCTCTTATAGGTGGCCCTCACGTTTCTCCTAAAGGTCAAAAAATCAATTCTTAAAATCACTCCCAAACGGGACCTTGATGTTTTAGTTGACGGCAAGCTATGTTATAATGGGTCAATCAGAACTTTTATATTTGTGGGCCACAAGCCTTAAGGCGGTGCTATGAGGCGTGTCTCCCACAACTGAGGTTTACCCATTCAAAATTTGCCTTACAATCAGCGCTCTGAGTTGTTGATTTTTTTTTTTTTTTTTTTTGGCAAACCTTACTATGAGGCGACCTTAAGGCTGGTTTCAATTGTGCTTTTATATCATGACTACTTAATCTAAAAGTTTAAGATGTAGATAAAGCCACATGTATAATATAAAATATTGTGTTCAACAATTCCCCTCACTTGTAGATAGGTTTAATTGTTTTTCCATCAAAATCTATAGTGTATAATTCATTTAAATTGCTAACAGCAATACTAGAACCACTTTGACTATCATGTTGGTTTACTACTCTTAATAGTTTAAGATGTTAGATAGGACCACATGGATATCATTTAAAATTATCTTCAACACTATGTTTAGAGACTTTGAATTGTAGTAAAGTAGGATTGTTCAGTGAACATTTCGACTTGCCCGAGAGGGAATCTCTCAATACTTGAAAAAGATGTAAAACGTTCATCAAGAGCTTATAAAAGCTTTGCAACAATTTCCTTATTACGTTATGCAAGAAAATAGAAGAAACTAGATAATGCGTGGAGGGTTAAATGGTATACAAATTCTTCATACAAGTTTTCACTTTGAATGAGAAGTTGAATCCTGAGAAAGGTAATTGGACCTAGAAAAAATAGCTACCAATTGGAGTTGGTTTTTGGGATTTTATTCTATTTTGTAACATATGAAAATTTGTGTTATAAAGTGATATGCACAAACCAATTCAAGTGTACAAATTTTTCATACAAATTTTCACTTTGAATGAGAAGTTGAATCCTGAGAAAGGTAATTGGACCTCGAGAAAAATAGCTACCAATTTGAGTTGGTTTTTGGGATTTTATTCTATTTTATAACATGTGAAAAATTGTGTTATAAAGTGATATGCACAAACCAAATCAAATGCCTACATGAGCACCTCGCTATTTTGTTTTGTCTCAGCTTGCTTTAGCCTTCGATGGACTGCATGAGTTGGCAGCTTCTAATAAACCTGTATGCCAATGAAGTTTTATTTTTCCTAACTCATCATTCATTATAATTGGATATCATATACGTTATATAATCTTCAAATTCAAATTTTAAGTGCGTATCCTGCTCATTTTTGGGGTTAGGATTAAACAAATAATTTGTACTACCAAGAGCAATAAATCACACAATATTAAGAAAATGAAAGTAGGTATAACACACGATATAACTGTTGGGGATCCTAGGAGTTCAATCAACCAAAACATCAAACAATAGAAGAAATTCTAAGGCAAAACAATGAAAAAGGGATGGAAAAATGCAACCTGTCTTTGGCCGAAATTTCTGCAGTTTTCCTTCCTCGTTTCAGCAGCTTCTTCTTCTATTTATGGGTGTTTTTCAGGTTCAGGAACAGCCCTCCATGACTTGCAAAATACCTTCCAAGAGAGAGGGGAAAAAATCCGGCAAAGAACCACCACCTTAAGCTAAAACCGAGAGCTCACTTTCTGCTGGAAAAAAAAAACCGAGAGCCCCTTCTTTGAAATGGTAGAGAGAGTTTACATAAGAAGGGGAAGGAAGTAAAGACCATGCCTCTGCCAAAAACGTGGGAAGATCTTATTGTGTCAACATCAATACCATCAAGTCA
Source organism: Olea europaea var. sylvestris (assembly GCF_002742605.1). Taxonomy (NCBI): domain Eukaryota; kingdom Viridiplantae; phylum Streptophyta; class Magnoliopsida; order Lamiales; family Oleaceae; genus Olea; species Olea europaea. The sequence goes on from NW_019265017.1 coordinate 11,480, forward strand.
CAACATCTCTCCCAAGATTAAATCTCGGCCGTCGATCTTCATCCAATGGTCCACAAAAAACTAAATAAATGGTGTTAGGTGAACCATATTCTCACAATAACCCGCCTCATTCTCAATCTAAGAGCTATTGCACCAGGTGCTGCTGTCGAAATTGCACTATATTAAAAAATAGGATTACTCTACTATGATACACAATGGAGATGCACCCTAATATTCTTTATATATTTGAAAATATTAAGGCGACCTAATACATGTGCGAATTTTTCAAAGTATCCTTATAACAGTCAAATGATTTCAAACCGTGACCGTCGGGAAAGCTCCACACATCCAACAATGTGCTCTCCCCTCCTTGAGTTTGTTTAATGTACAAGTGATTTTTATATGGGTATCTCTGCCTTCAACGTTCTTTTCTTTGTATCTAAACTTCTTTCGTGCCATATTATATTTTATGTGGCTTGTTTATCATTTATTCTTTATGACATACAATCTTTTCATTTTCATTGGCCTCTCATCCTGTATTATTAAACTAAATCTAAACCTGATTTTCAACGATTTCAACCCAACTGCTTTTGCAGGCTTGCTTTTTGGATGGCAAATTGGGCAAAAGCACGAAGACACCATCCAATATTTTATCAGGCATGGCATGTGATTGCCAAAATCTGGAGAAAATCAAGTCTAAAACTTCCTTTATAGTCGATCCTAATATTGGACAAGGGAATTATGAAATTGACAATATTGAACGTGTACATAAAGAGATAGCAGATAACCGACACAGGAAAGAGCTCGAATGTGTTCATAACTGTAGGTGTCAACCTGATTATCTTTTTTGTGAAAGATTTACACATTTTCTCAAACCAATGGTAGCAGAGAGAACATTGAATCCCACGCCTCGTACAGAGCCCTCATTTCTACCTGCTATTCTTGAAAATCTAGAAGTGAGCAAAGATGGCAAGGTAGATGTTATAAATCCTGCTGGTAATATAAATCTTATTGCAACATCTTGTATAGAAGTAAATCAGAAGATGGCAGTGTTACAACCACAGACTGAGGCCATTGACCATGGTTGTAAGTCAGAATCAGTAAACAAAAAAATTATGAGAAAAATAGCAGAACCATTAAGTGATTCTGGTAGCTACAAAAAAGATAATGAGAATCTGCAGACTGACATAACCAATGCAGATAAATCACCAAAATGTGATATTGGAGAGATCATTACCACCAGGCTCAATAATGTAAAACCAAACCGGCACAAATTGAGAATGGAAATGCCTATACAGAGTCTGAAGCAGTTGGCAAAATCCTCCAAACTGAAATCTGTTCAAAAGGATGCAACAAATTGTGGAGCACAATCCATCTGCAAGAACGTGAAAAATAATAGGAATCTTGATCCCCCTGTGGAGCTTCAGCATTTTAAAAAAGATAAAAAGCAAAGCTCCATTAAACAGAAGGTAAGCTATAACTATGGCCACAATATGAATACTATAGAAAAGTTTGAAATGATGACAGGAAATTGGGAAGTCTGTCTAGATCTCTACATCTCAGCATTTCTACTCGACAGTAATGGTGAAAGTCTCTATAATATTGAAAATCATACCTTAAAAATTAAAGCTGCTGATATATGCATGTTTTGTAGAACCAAATGGAGGAAAAAACATTTCCAGACTTTGAGTCGTTTATTGTTGAAGAAGAAGAGGGTTCAGGTGCGATACCTTTGACGACCTTTGAGTTCTCATCCACATTTTTCTGAAAGTGGGGTCTTTTCACCCGAATTCATTGAACATATCCTCTCTCACAACTGTTTTTGCAGGAGGTTATGGCACAGTTTACAGGGCAAGAAGAAAGACTGATGGTGTGGTATTTGCTATCAAATGTAGGATACTAACTACTTTTCTGTAACCTGTTTTACTGGATTTTAGATTTCACATTATATAAGTTGCATTATTAGGTGTAAAATAAAAAATAAAATAAAAATAAATTGATGATCAGATACTAAATATTACAATTCTCGTGAAGTAAAATATAAGCCCACACTTCATAGTTAGAATTTTTTACTTTCATAGGATTATATCGGGCAGAGAGTAGAAAAGAAAACTGTTGACAGAAGTGATCATTTTCTTGATTCTTGTCCATGAAACTTAACAATACAGTAGAGAGATGCATGCATGGATATACAACATCTTTCGATGGTTCTGGAAGCTAGATTAAGACATTTGGAACATGTCATTTGGAGATAATATTGTTGACTGTTCTCAATAGTCATTATTAAGCCAACTAGTGGAGTGCGTTCGCCAAATAAAAGCTCAACCCCTACAGTTGTCCTGCTTGCTGAAATACGTGTTACCCGTGCTATTCAAACTCAAGTATGGGTGTTGGATACAGATACGGATACAATTTATAGGAGTCAGATCCTTTTTCTTCTAAAACTTAGAATATGAGGATATTTCTTAAAAAATCCAAAATTTGGACACAAGTATGTGTGTACGTCTTACAAACATAAATTTTTTTAGAGTATCATAAACCAAGAAGCTACTAGATCACTCCTTGCATTTTGGTGTGATGAAGGGATTGTAAAATTCGAGCCTTTTTTTTTTTTCATGCTTTTCTCGGAGGAGGTCTAGAGAAAGTTGCAATCACAAGGATTTCCCCAATCTTGCCTTCCCACAAGGAAAAGAGTGAAATTTTTTTTCCTTTCCATAGGACTAGGAGATTGAATCCAGCCTAAGAAGAATTACATACTAATACTTTGGACACTTGGTTTCATGCCTTAAAAATC
>NW_019265017.1:15946-31847 GCF_002742605.1 Olea europaea var. sylvestris
AGGGGGGGGGGGGGGGGGGGGGGGGGGGGGGGGGGGGAGCACCCAGAAAGAATGGAGGGAGAAATCGGAGAAGAAGCAAAAATTCTAGAGGAAAGGGGAAGGAAGAAGGAGATGTCACAATCAATTTCAATTCATCATAATCATCAACTGTCTCAATTATATAGCAAACTAAATTTAAATAACAAAACAAAAACCTAAAGTGAAATGGTCAAGCCCCCTAAATAATAGTCCAAATAAAATAAACAGAATAAATAAGAGTCCAAATAAAAATGAAAATAAATATAGGTGGATGTTCTCATCAATTGTCCCGGAATGGGAGAAAATTCGACCCTGTTGAGTAGATAGATCATAAGAGGCTGCAGTCAATCTGATACCAAAAATACTTCAAGTCATGCCATAGGGGACGATCTTTTTGACGAACCAAGTATCAAAATTTCATGATTGATACCAATGAAAATTGTAGCTTATTTCCAAGAATATGATCTGACCAAGGGGGACAGTCTTTCCTTCTAATAAAGTACTGATACTGGACTCCAAATAACCAATACTCTTGTACCTCATCTCCAAAATTGTCACATGATTGTATATAATGAGGAGCACAAGAAGCACGTCGATCTACCCAACAAAGAAGGGAGTACTGATTGTCTCTATCAATTGTTAACATAACATGTTAATTTAAAATAACATCAATTTTATTTTTGTGTGTTGTGATGAGTGTTATTGGATTAGAAACTGTAGTATATGTAGGTTGGGGGGTCCACATATGAAAGTATAAAAGGATCATCAAAACAATTAAAATGACCTTTGTAAGTAACTAAGTTCTCAATAGTTAAAATAGAGTGGGATCAAAATGTGATAAAAGATCAATGACACATGTATTAAATTAATGCTTTAAAATTTCATAAGAACTAGCAGTATAGGCTTGCAGTATAAAATAATCCCCAATATTAAATTCAAAATTTTGCTTATACAAATCAGTTTGAAGTTTATATAATGCATTACTTGCTTCAAATTGTTTATTGATTTCAACATGCAAGTTATAAAAATGTTGTACAAAATGTCTCAACTGACATTGACAAACTAGTATGTGGGGATCTTGGAATAAGGTCTAAAGGCTTCCTAGACTTATACCTACGAATTACTACGACGGAACTTATATGTTGATTAATGGATGACCAACAATTGTTGTTTGGAAGAATTGGCTAGCAATAGCGACGGTAGAAGGATCGATGAGATTTTGGAAGAGGATTTGAGTTATTGGCCGAGTTGAATAGTTGAGAATTGGGCATGTGTGATGGGGATGGGATGGAGTTTGGATTGTGTTATGGAGATGGGCCAGTTAAGGTTAGTATTTGGGGAGTGGGCTTGTGCTGTTGAGAGTGGGCGGAGTTAATTGGGCTAAACGAATTAATGATGGGAAAAGATCATATTTCAGGTGTATTGTTTACACCAATGCAAAAGTCAGATCAATAGTTCAAAAATTCAAAATTCAGGTATGTGTATAATTAATTAAATATAATATAAGTCACAGTTATACAATTTATGGTCACAGATTTATTTACTGATCACATGTCATCAAATTAATTGATCACAGATTATTTCGAGGCACAAACTAAAAATTTTGTAAGTCACAGATTATTTCAAGGTCACAAATAAAAAATTTTATAAGTCACAAATTATTTTTTAGTTACAGATTATCAAATTTTCAGGTCACAGACTAAACTGTTGATGTCACAAATTATTTTTAGTAATAGATTATCAAATTTTAAGGTCACAGACCAAATCGTTTGTCACATATACCAAATACTCCATTCTCGATCCCAATCCACCATCAATACTTGGTCACAGAGCAACCAAATATTTGATCACAATCACTACTACACGTCGCTCCTACCACAACACCACCACGACCACCCCCTAACAACAAAAACAACCAATAAAACATAACGATTGACTGCACCACACCACACCACTGCACTGCACAACCACCAATTGAGATACAGTAAAAAATCACCACCACCACCACCATCGCCGCCAGCATCACACCACCACCAACCAATATCACAACCACCATCACCCAAAAAGTAACAGAAAACCTATCACCACAGCACCCACAACACTACCACACCCAAACTCTGGCACCACAGTGGCCTTAATAAGCCGTCTTATAAATGGTAAATCAATCATTACCTAAACTTAAAGCATACCCACAGCAGCCCTAATCTACCATCTGCATCTAATGGCGCTACTATCCACCGATTGAATCGCGTGGCGCCACCATACCTCTCGTTAATGTCGTTTGGGTGCCACCATACCCACCGTACACAGACTACTGAAGCTTCGTTCACATCGCTATTGGAGACTGCACAACGGTGAAGACAAAGACGACGACAGACGCTTTGCTCCACAACCATCACGTTGCTGAACATGGGATAACAAATGGCTAGTCCTATCTGCATCATATCGCTGCCACCTCGGATGGTAACACCGCCATCGTAGCTGCCGCCACCTTCGATGGTAACACCACTGCGTCGGAGATTCACTTTCAGGGCTGGCGCCGCTATTGTTGAGAGAGACAAGAGATTAGGGTGAAGAGAAAAATGGTACTGGGTTGAGATTTTAGAGAGAGAAGAAGAAGAAAGGGGTGAACTGGGTCTTGTGTTTTTGGAGAGAGGAGAAACAGGGATGGGGGAATGATTTAGGGTTTGTATGGATACTTTATTTTTGATTAAAAAAGCTTTTCACCTGATTTTTGCACTGCCGTTTTAAAATATCTGGATTCCTGTAATTTCCTCATTAATGATTTGGAAAAAAAAAGATTAAAGATTTGGGTGGTGGGCTGGGTAGATGGTTCCTTTTGTGATAGTTAGGGTTAAGTTATTAGGATAGGGGTAAAATATATGGAACAACACCTTCTTATCTAGCGGCAGCAGCTAATGAAATTCCTCCCTCTCTCTCTTTTTAAATTGTAGAAAATTCTAAATTGAAATTTCGGGTGTGAATAATACCGTAAACAGTAACCCTTTTTTCTTTAACTGAGAAAGAAGATTGAAAAAGAAAACTGTTGCCTTACAACAAATGTTCTTTTGTCTTCATTTGTGCTGTTCCACGAGTTTTGGGAAGGAAATAAGAAGAAATTTTGGAATGTAGGAGAGAAATTACCCAAGGTTCTGCTCTAATACCAAATTTAATGTAGGATAGAGAAGAGGGCAACAAGAAAGAGGGGAGAACCAGGGAGAATGGGGGGAGAAATCGGAGAAGAAGCAAAAATTCAAGGGAAAAGGAGAAGGAGACGACACAACCAATTTCAGTTCATTATAATCATCAACTGTCTCAATTACATGGCAAACTAAGTTTAAATAATAAAGCAAAACCCTAAAGAGAAAGGGCAAGCCCATTAAATAATAGTCCAACTAAAGTAAACAAAATAAATAAGAGTCCAAATAAAAATAAAAAAAAATTTCGGTGGATGTCCTCATCAAAATTGGTCCGAAATGGCAGACGATCAACTATGTACTAGGATTTATGGTGTTTTGCGCATTCACAGGGGATGGAAAGCACAAGCGAGAAGGTCCCTGTGTGGGAACTAAAGGTTTCAGGGCTCCAGAGGTAATTGCTTGTGCAATCTTCTTATTCATTTATAACTATACTCAGATGTTCACAATAACATTGACACTTGAAGATAATGTCAGTTGTCACTTAGAAATGTTTACATGGTAGTTCCATTTAGTCATGTAGGTTCAACTGCTTTTCTGTAACAAGTTTGAATCTAAAACATATATGGTAGTGGTATTAATGGATGTAGGATTATGTAATACCAATTGCGAGTAAATTGTTAAATGGTAATGACTCGAGCCCTTGCAATATATTTCGCACGCTTTTATTTTCCAAATATTAGGCTTTTGGTAGCATAATGTTTAACTCCATAAACAAGGCAAACAAGCTTGGTATTGTTTACTTCATCCTTACCGCTGACTTCCTTGTTTGAATTTATGCATTCCTCTGCCTTCTACACATTTGACGGTGAGCAACCGTTTCCGATGATTCACTCTACATTCTACTAAAAGAGAGTTGAACAACGATTTATTTTGTGCAGGTATTGTTCAGATCTCTACATCAAGGCCCCAAGATTGATGTTTGGTCAGCTGGAGTCACCTTACTCTACCTGATGATTGGACGAACACCTTTTGTTGGTGATCCCGATCAGTAAGAACAATAGCACATAATTTAACTTCGTTCATAAAGAATATACTCAACGTTGTTAGTAACACGAACAGGAACATTAAGGAGATTGCAAAGTTGAGGGGCAGTGAAGATCTATGGGAAGTAGCCAAGATACACAACCACGAATCATTGTTCCCAGTGGTAGTACTCAATCCAACTCTTACTTGAATCATATCCTTATTCTAATTTTGAATTCCTATGAAGATTACTATCTCGTAACAGGATTTGTTTGATGTAAAATACTTGCCATCGGTAAAACTTCGAGATTGGTGTGAAAGTAATACACGAAGATTGGATTTTCTCGAGTCTATACCAAGATCACTTTTTGACCTTATCGATAAGTGTTTAACAGTAAATCCAAGATTGAGGATCAGTGCAGAGGAAGCTCTTAGGCACGAGTTTTTCTCTTCGTGCCATGAGACGATTAGAAGGCATAGGCTGCAAAGACAAGGGCTAAGTCTAGACTCTGGAATTACTCGTATCCAACATGGACAGTCTCAGACAGCTGAACTAACGTTGTAAACATTTTAAATAATCAAATCCTCTCTATAATTCTGTTGTTATTTATTGCTAGTAGAAATTTCCACTTGATAAATATATCAATGTATAAAATAGACTGGTTCACCCACTTCCCCTATTTGGGTGTCAATCCCACTTGAGATTTGCATTCAGATGGTAAACCCTCCAAAGAAGAATTTGGATAAGGGATTGAAGCCAGGCATATATATATGTGGAAGTCGGTCTCTTATTTCTTCTCGTATGAAGTAAAGGACCAATAAACTCAAATGAACAACAGTTGCAATGCCTTTGATGCTATAGTCTTGATCTGCAGCAATACATTTTTTTTTTTTGCATTTGCGAGCTTGGTTGTGGACTGTTCGCATGCTAGTAAGTTGTTTGGGAGTGATTTTGAGAATTGATTTTTTGACCGTTAGGAGAAAAGTGAGGTCCACTTGTGAGAAAAGAAGTCAAATATGACAATTGGAATAGTGAAATAACGGTAAAAAAATCAATTTTTGAGGGGAAAAAATCACTCCGAAACAGACTCCAGATCGTGCAATGCATTTGTTTTCCATATAGTAGCGAAAACCCATGACAGTTAGGAAGCGCAACTTTTTAAAATGTTTTTCGGTTGTTATTGAACTTTAAAAGTTATCCGAGTTGTCAATGAACTTACCAAAATATTGGGAGAAGAAGATAGTAAAGTTTATAAATTTCACAAAAAGAAAATCATCTTTTAAAGGAAAAATATTTGATGAAAAATCAAAATTGAAAAATGGAACGCTAAATGTTACATAGGTTAATATGCATGGTACGATTTGTTATTTCAATTAGAGGTATGTTAGTCTATTCAGCTATATCTTTTATGAGGACACGTAATTTCGGACACGTAAGTTTTCAAACAAATTGTGCTTCTTGTAACCATTATGCAAAATATAGTATAAAATTTAAAAATATAAAAAACCGTATGCAAAGTTTAATCATTTACACCCTACGGTTTATTTTGTAGATTTCCCAATGTTATATGAAGGAAATTACACATGGCATTAAATTTTACAACCCTGCCTTTTCACCGAGTTCAAAATCAGGCAAAAAAAAAGGAACGGCAAATCTACATGGTATCATGTGGGGTCAAATGAAACCACAAAATTTTGCCTTTCATTTTTTTTTTTAAATAGTTGTTTGGATAATTAGCAAAAAACATTCCCATCGTTTGGATTCATTGTGAAAATAGTTCCTATCGTTTTAAACCTGTTATTTACACCCTCATTTCAAACATTTCTTGCAGAATTGGTCCTTTTCGTCATATTCCGTTAGATCCTTTCGTTAAATATGTATAATTTGATGTAAAAGGTCCATATTGTTTGTTAGAATTGCGCAAATAGTCCCTACCATTTCAATTTTGGTGTATGGATATTCAAATCGACATTTATTTACTTAAAATGTCCTTGCGTCCATTTTTTCTATTATAACATTATGAAATGATTAATTTATCATCATCTTTAAATAAACAAACAGAAAAAAATAATATAAATAAATTGTATCTAGAGTTTCTAATATTTTTTAACATTACAAAAGAATCTCACATAAAAAAATTTAAAACATTCTAATAAAAAAATATTTTATATTCCCAAATAACACTGTGACATAAAGAAAATAATAAATAAATAAAATAAAATGGATTGGGTCGATTTAAATCATTAGCCAACTTAAATTTTAAGTTTATTAAAGTTCATAGAAAACCAAAGGCCCAAATAACATTTTAAAATAAACAAACAAATAATTAAAATCATAATTATTCAATTATCTATTTTAATTAAATATAATTTAGTATTATCAAAATTAGCATAAATTTTCTCCTATAAATAGGACCAATGGTCCATAAGATGGGAAAGGAAGAGGTGAAGAAGAAGTAAGAAAGAAAGTAGAGAACGCTATGAAGTGCTGAAAAAATTTCAAGACTGAAAGAAAGGAAGAAATTCTTTCAAACCTAAGCTCGGTAAACCCCAAGAAAGATTAAAATCTTCTTCGAATCAAACAGGTTCACGCCAAGTCCAAGAAGATCAAACTCTCCTTCAAATCAAATCAAATTCAAGTCTAAGTCCAAGCCTCAAGATTCAAGTTCCGAATAAGTCAAGTCTCGACAAATCAAATTTCTAACAAATTCTCGAAAATCAGGATCAAGCTGCGTGACCCCTTATCTTCAAATATCAAGATCATTAATCAGAGAATTTTTAAAACTTTGTAATCACAAGAAGGTCAACATCACTTGTATTTTTCAAAATACAATTTGTAACGATTTCTGTATTTTAATACACGAAATTTCGTCTTACAAATTTCTTGGCACGTCCGGTGGGACCTTCTTGTCCTATCATCTTTTGATCTCAAAATCTTCAAGTTTCAACTACTACATCAGCAGCGGCAGGCAAAAAGGCGAAACAAACTATGACTCATTTTGAAGAGACACTTGCTGAACTCTTCCATGAAACTAGGGTCTAAACAAAAACTGGGAAAACTCAACTGGTTACACCACTGAAGAAGTTCTCCAACAAAGACAAAATGAAAATTGCCTTAAAAAAGCTAAACTCTCATTCGACAGAAAAGACCATGAGTTCCATGAAAAGTTCTCGTTTGGGCTCCATCTCCCATGGTAGATCCTTGTCTGGATTCGCTTATTGCACTTCTCAGCCAAAGTGAGAAGATGATGCCTCATCTGAAGAATCACTTGAGCCAGTAATTATCACAGAAGCGGCATCGGGCTTAGATGACCGAATTCAACAAATGGCCTTAGCCATTGAAAAACTAACAAAGTCGTTGAAAGACAAAGATACATAAATTGTTGCACTCATACACAGACTAGAGTCGCAAAATTCACTTACTAAAAAGATCAGGAAAATTCAAGATCTTCCAAGACGAAAGAGTTAGAAGTCTAAGAGTGCCAACAAATGCAAGATATGCATGATCAGACAGTTGTTCAAAACGTATTGCGTGACACCACTCAACTCTCTGTTGGCTCGCTGTCTGTCCAACAACTTTAACATATGATTGTAGACACCATTCGTGTCTAGTATGGTGGTTCACTACAATCTTCTTTGGTGTATGCCAAGCCCTATATTTGTCGAATCGACGAAATAAAGACGTCATTCGGTTATCAACCTCCGAAATTTCAGTGTTTTGATGGCTAGGGCAACCCAAAGCAACATATTGCTCATTTCATTGAGACGTGTAACAATGCAGGCACTTACAATGACACCATGGTGAAGCAGTTTGTATGCTCCCTCAAAGGTGCCGCGTTTGAATGGTACAATGACTTACTAGCAGGGCCAATTGATAGATGGGCACAGATTGAGAGAGAGTTCTTAACACGCTGCTACATCACCCGACGAACTTTTAGCCTTCTAGAACTTGCTCGAACAAAGCGGAGCAAGGAAGAACCCGTTGTGGAGTACATTGAACGCTGGAGAAACCTTGTGCTTAATTGCAAAGAACGAATAAGCAAAGCATATTCCATCGACATATGTGTACAAAGCATGCATTGGGAATTACTCTATAATCTCCAAGCAAACATGTCTCACTCATTTGAAGAATTGGCTACACGTTCTCATGGCTTGGAGCTCCAAATTGCAAGACATGGGAGTTACTTACCAAGTGATCCACGTGATAAGAAAGATTCTAAGAAGGAAATAAAGAAGGATGTCAAGACAGGTAAATCCAAAGAGGCTATGATGATTTCTATTGTTCCTACAAAGATAGTCTTCTAAGGGTTGAGCTCGAACTCAAAACCGAAGCCAGAGTTCAGACCTAACAAATGACAAGTCCAAAACAGAGGTCGTGTGACTCTGAAAGAACTTAAAGGAAAGGAGTACCCATTCTCAGCTTCTGAAGTTTCTGGAATGCTGGATCAGCTCCTTGAATAGAAGATAATTGAACATCCAGCACAAAAAGACCCGAGGAAGCTGGTAAGATCGATCATCCTAAATACTGTAAATTTCACAGGAACATTAGTCATCCAGTGGAAAAATGCTTCTTCTTGAAAGATCTTATTGTTCACCGGGACAAAGAAAACAAGATCAAACTTGAAACTGGAGAAAATTCGACAGCCACTTGCTCAAAGGTTTCATTTGGATCATTTGATCCAATTCTCGTTCTAGGAAAGAAACATTCTTTGATGTACACGATGCATGTAAACCCTTAGTTAAGGAGTTTGGACCTCAACTTTCAAAAGGAGCCATCCGAGTGGAGTTTGAGGTAGACGGAGAAGTCACTATCAGTTATGTCTATCCAGGGATGGATGGACCAAGCGCACCCAATTGTCCAACCTTTCATGAAATTATGACAGGCGACTTGGATGTTTGGGATTTTGACTCAGAATCTGAAGACGAGATCGGTGACGACTAGTCCAACTTCATAAACAAGAAGGAGGAATATCAAATGTCAAACAAAACAAGTAAAATATTACCTTCTATGCCTTTTGCAGAAATGGAGCTGGAGGGATTGGGTACTAAACTTCAACCCAATAAAGAGGAAACATTAAAAAAAGATCAAGGAACATGGACCCTTGTGAAAAGATGTCGTCGAAAAGCTCCACAACTCCCAAATTCTAATGCTTGTGACAAAAAATCAAGACCAAGGAACGACCAAAGAAGGTCTAAAGCCAAATTAAGGGGATAAACTAAATCGATGGGGGTTGAAGCTGCTTCATGCGTTCCTCCCAAACTGTCAACCTTGGATGATTATTTCCCCAAGAGTTTCTTTGATAAAGAATGTTTTACATCCAATGTTATCAATGTAGAGAAGAAAAATAAGATGAAAAATGCATCCAGACAGACTTCAAAATAGAAGAAACCTATCTCATGATTCAATAATATTCATGCCAATAGGAGCCTAGCAAAGTTTCTTAGTCTTTCTTTCGATGATCAGATGGTTTTGGTCACAACGTTAATCGATCCGGAAGAATACGAAGGCAAAGTTTTAGAGCATATTGGATCCATAACTCCTCAAGATTCTATAGCCACCATAACATTTGACGATGAAGATTTACAGCTGGGTTCTCGTCCATATAATAGGCCGCTGTATGTTAGTGGTTATATTCGAGGATGCAAGATAAATCGTATAACGGTCGATTGCGGATCTACTATGAATATTATGCCGATCAAAACAATGAAGAAGGTTGGGATTAATGTTGGTGATCTGTCTAGTAGCAAAATCATGATTCAAGGATTCAATCAGAAAAGTTAGTGAGCCATTGGCATGATTCACTTGAAGCTGCAAATAGGAGAGTTAATCTCCTCAACTCTCTTCCATGTCATTGATGCTAAAACATCATACGAGTTTCTCCTTGGACGTGTTTGGATACGTGAAACTGGAGTGGTACCTTCCACTTGGCACCAATGTTTCAAATATAGCCGAGATGGAGAAGTTAAATGTGTGGTAGCTGAGTCTAAACCATTCCTTGAAGAAGAATCCCATTTTGCTGATGCCAAATTTTACATGGAAGATGAAGAGTGCAATTCTGCAGGGTTAACCACGTCTGGATTCAAAATCAAAGAAGATGCAAATGATAATGATACTTCTAGCGCTACTCAATCTTATCAACTTATCAAAGGCAAGTCAAAATTTACATCCGAAGGATTCTCTAAAGGTAAAAAACCTCAAATAGAATCAACCGATATTGAGGTATTGAGAAAAGAGTTAACTCTTCCAATACTTAATATTCCAAAATTGCTTTTGTCCCATCAACACATGGCAGTCCGAGAGGAACATAAACCTACATAAGAGGCTTCAACATCCGTTCCAGACATAATAAAGCTTTGTATTTCTAGCTCATCCAAACAAGAAGGAGCTCCTGAATCAAAACAGACTTTCAAAGGATGTTACAATCCTCAAGTCAAGAAGTTGTTTGAAAATGCCGGATTTGGAAAAAGAGAGCCTCGAAGATTAGGTAATCTTGATGTTGTCCTTTCAGGAGGACGTGCGCCTTCTAATTCTGATGGAGCCTTGGTGTCCTGACCTAGGTATGGTTTGGGATATGATCCTAATCAACCGAGGAAGATTAAGGTCAAGAAGGTTTCCTCAAACCCCATCATAGTTCAAATTTATGACGTTGTAGAAGAGAAATCAGAACAATCACGCCCTTCAGTGTTCGATTGAATTGAAAATGAGAATGCCAGAGATTCGATGTTTAAAAGGTTAAAAGGAGAACCCTCTCCTGTGGTCGACGTAAAAGGTAAAGTTTCTGTCTTCCAAAGATTAAATGAAGATTCTTCTTCTTTTACGCAAATTGATAGGAATGCACAAGCTCCTCAAAGGTAATCTGCATTTTCTCAACTTGGAATTAAAACTTCCGATCCAAGTCCGAAACCACAACGGTCAAGAAGAACACGAAGACATCAAAAAGTTCACTCATCCCTAAAGGGTGATGAAGATGAGGAACAAGTTTCAGTCAATCACATAGCCTTTGAAGAAACTCCCAATTCAGACTCCGAGTCTGAAAGTTCTATCACAACAGATGAATCTGAACCAGCCTCACCTACATTTGAAGAAGGTAGACAAGCTATTGTGGATGACTTGAAACAATTGAACTTGGGGATCGAAGAAGACTCGAGACCAGTATTTGTAAGCCCCCTTCTCAGTCAAAAAGAGAAATTCGAGTACATTAGTTTGCTTCAAGAATACAAAGACGTGTTTGCGTGGTCTTACAAGGAAATGCTATGGTTAGATCCTAAGGTTGCAGTACATCACCTTGCAGTAAGACATGGAGTTCGACCGATCAAGCAACCTCAAAGAAGATTTCGACCAGAATTGATCTCTCAAATTGAAGCGGAAGTCAACAAACTTATTGAAGCTGGATTCATACGCGAAGTGAAATACCCAACATGGATCGCGAACATTGTCCCTGTCAAAAGGAAGAACAAGCAATTACGAATTTGCGTTGACTTTCGAGACCTGAATCAAGCATGTCCGAAAGATGAGTTTCTACTTTCAATAACAGAGTTGATGGTGGATGCAACTACCGGATATGAAGTCCTATCTTTCATGGACAGATTTTTCGGATACAACCAGATATAGATGAATCTAAAAGGCGAGGAGCTACATCATTTCGTACCCATAAAGGCATATATTGTTACAAAGTTATGTCTTTTGGATTAAAAAATGCGGGGACAATCTACCAGCGAGCAATGCAAAAAATTTTCGATAACATGTTGCATAAGACTGTGAAACGTTAAGTAGATGATCTTGTTATTAAAACAAAGAGACGTAGCGATCATTTATAAGATTTACATGATGTTTTCAAAAGATTTCGAAGACATCGACTGAAGATGAATCCATTGAAATGCGTATTTAGCGTTACCTTTGAAAATTTCTCAACTTCGTTGTTCGACACCGAGGCATTGCAATAAAAAATTGACGCTATAATCAATATATCAAAGCCAAGAAATGTATGTGAATTCAAAAGTTTTCAAGGAAAACTTGTATACATTCGAAGATTTATGTCTAACTTGGCCGAACGTTGTCATCCATTCAACAAATTGGTGAAGAAAGATGTACCATTTGAGTGGGACGATGCTTGTCAAAATGCTTTCCAAAGCATTAAACAATATTTTTCTCATCCACCGGAACTCACAACTCCAATCTCAGGGAAGTCACTAACTCTTTATGTTACAGCATAAGAATATACTCTAGGAGTACTTCTTGTCCATGTCAACAATGAAGGAAAAGAAAATGTACTCTATTACTTGAGCCGGACACTGGTAGGCGCTTAAATGAAGTATTGGCATATTGAAAAAATATGCCTTGCGTTAATTTTCGCAGTTAAAAAGTTAAGGCATTATATGTTATTACACACAATCAATCTTGTTTCAAATATTGATCCATTGAGGTACATAATGTCCAGGCCTATTCTTTCTTGAAGGATTGGAAAATGGGCACTGCTATTGTCTGAGTTCAATATCAAATTCATCCCACAAAAGGCCATTAAGGGACAAGCTTTGGTAGATTTCTTTGCTGACCACCCAATTTTAGCGGAATAGGAACTTCAAGAAAACCTTTCCGATGAAGAAGTTCTATTTACCGAAGTCATACCATCATGGAGGCTATATTTCGACAGGGCAGCCCGAAGCTATGGTGTTGGAGTAGGAGTAGTCTTTGTCACTCCACATGATCTTGTCATGCCCACTCTTTTGCCTTAACAGAGAAATGTTCAAACAACATGACGGAATATCAAGCCCTTATCCTTGACATAAAAACAACGTTAGATATGGATATCCACCAGCCGGAAGTCTTTGGAGATTCAAAATTGATAATCAACCAACTTTTACCTGAGTATGAAGTCTGTAATTCAGACCTAAAGCCATATTATGAATATGCATCAATGCTTATGAGACGATTTGATTTGGTAAAAATTAAATTTTTCTTGAGAAGTGAAAATAGGGAGACTGATGCCTTAGCTAATTTGGCCGCTATCTTAGCAAGGTTAGGTGAAGACTTCTCTCACTCTATATCAATTGCTCAAAGATGGGTGCTTCTGTCGTTGTTACCTTGTAATTTGGAAGAAAATAATAGTGTCGAATTAGTCGAAGATGAAGAAAGAGAAGATTGGAGACAGCCGATAATTGATTTCCTTCAACATCAAAAGCTACAGATAAGCCACGACGAAAAATTGAAATCAAGAGGCGTGTCTCTCGCTTTATCTTTTATAAGGGAACACTTTATCGACGATCATTTGATGGAGTTTTCCTTCAATGCCTGAGTAATGATGAAACAACATAAGTCGTGGAAGAAGCCCACTCTGGAAGTTGTGGTGCCTATCAATCTGGACCTAAACTTCATTTTCGAATAAAATGAATGGGGTATTACTGGTCAACTATGTACAAGACTCCATTGATTATGCAAGAAAATGTGAAGCTTGCCAAGTCCATGTGAATTTTATCCATCAACCTCCGAAACCATTACATCCGGCAATTGCTTCATGGCCCTTTGATGCATGGGTTCTTGATATAATTGGACCTATAACTCCAAAGTCTTCAGCAGGGCATGCATACATCCACGCCGGGACCGACTAATTCTCCAAGTGGGTTGGAGCTGTACCATTGAAGGAAGTAAAGAAAGAAAATGTTGCAGATTTCATTTGTATTCAAATCATTTATCGATATGGTGTCCCGCGGCATATCATAACCGATAATGACAAACCATTCTGCAATAGCCATATAAACAATTTGTGTACAAAATTTAGGTTCAAACGGTACAACTCGTCCATGTACAATGCGACAGTTAAAGGATTAGCAGAACTGTTCAATAAAACGCTATGCAGTCTACTAAAAAAAGTTGTCTCCAAATCAAAAAGAGATTGTCATGAAAAAATTGGTGAAGTCTTATGGGCTTATCGAACAACTTATTGGACTTCAACACTAGCCATTCCTTATGCCTTAGTATATGGGGTGGAAGTTGTACTTTCTCCGAAGTGTCAAATCTCGTCATTTCGAATTGTCATCCAAGAAGGTTTGACAACTGAAGAAAATGCCCGTCTTCGATTAAAAGAGGTTAGAAGCACAAATGCACCTGGAGTGCTATCAAGCTTGAATGGCGAAGTCCTTCAACAAGAAGGTGTGACCAATGTCATTTCAAGTTGAAGATCTGGCGCTTTCCGTCCGCAGGCCGATCATAATCACAAGAAAAATCGGGGGCGAGGGAGGGTAAGTTCTAGCCTAAATGAGATGGTCAATTTCTTATTATTCATGCATTCATTAACGGAGCGTACAAGATCGTTGAGAAAGATGGACTGCAAATCGGATCTATCAACGAAAATTTTTTAAAGCGTTTTTACGCCTGAAGTTCTTTATTTTTCTTAATTTTCATTGTAAAAAATAAAAATAAAAATTGTGTTCTTCTAATGAACTACGTTCGACTTGATCCCGTTTGGGTATGTAGGCAGCTTGAATAAATTATAAATTCAAGTTCAGTCACAACTAATAAATTTATTCAATTTGTTTACCAGTTTCTGTAGTAAAAAAAACACAAAAAATATGAAAAAGAAAAGTCCATCCAAATAAAAAAAACAAGTCAAAATTCATACAATGTGGTCTTAAAAAAAAGATCAGAAATTCATGACTTCATTAGGATCACTTGTCATTGATCACTCACAGAAAACTATCTTCAAGGGTCTTCATTTTCTGGTCAATGAATGCTATGCTAGCGACATCTCTTATCTGCGCTTCTTCTAATGCTGCATTCCTGGTTCCAATCATACTTTTCTCTTCCTCTTGGGCTTGAAGTTTATCACGAGGTCTATCTAGCTCAAAGGTTAACCGACTAATTTTGCCTCTCAACGAAGAACACGTGGAATCCTTTACTTCCAACTGAATGTTCAAAAGTTTCAACTGCTCAGCCTTTTCTTCAACGGTTGGACAATCTAAGTGTTGCTCTCTTTCATATAAGTAAGAGTCAACTTCTTTTAGAAACACATTCATGCGCTTCATCAAAGGCACTGGGTCCACGTAGAATGAGTTGGTAATTACATTTTGAAGAATTAAAGTATTTTCATCCCACCAAGATCGGATGATGGAGAATTCATGCTTCAAAACGTTCTTAAAATACTTTTGAAGGTAATTAGTCATAGCTTCTTGTAGAGCAGCCTTCAAATAAGGAGACTATTGGGTGATTCTAGGTGAAGGCGGGATACTAACTAAAGCCAACGAGATGGAACGACAGGGTCTCCTTGATTGATCCATGATAAGCATCGAAGTACCTCCATTGATGATGCTTGGATATTTGAAAAGACGGTCATGAGAATCGTGAATACTATTTATTCCTTGGAGTACATCGATTCGCCCATCATTTTCGCCAGCCTGCTCTTGTAAAAAGTTTGGATTCATGGAGAAATTTAGTTCTTCAGGAATGCTCGGAAAACTTACAAAAAATGAAGTATGACTTCAAAAAAAAAAAGGGTGCAGCAAACAAAAACAAGAAACATACCTGCATTTCGTGTCCTAGGCAACATGTCTAAAAATTCACCGCCTGATGGGGTGTTCGGGAGACTGATGTTACTATGAGAAGCTCCAACTTCACCTTTTGAAAGACTCGAAATAGCTTGAAGTGACCTCGGTTCTACCGATCGTTTGATTTTGTAATCGAGAAAGAAGAGCCTAAAATTTAAGATTGTGACAGAAATCAAATACAA
>NW_019265017.1:34350-40686 GCF_002742605.1 Olea europaea var. sylvestris
AGAGAGAGAGAGAAAATTTGTTTACCTCTGTTTGCAAGATTTAACGAACTTGTTCAGAAGTTTCATAATTCCTTCGGATAAATAGATAAGTAACGGACTTCACTAAAACCCAATTTGCCATAATCAATAAAAAGTCTGTTCAAATCAAATTTGTTATGGGTCGTATAAATAAATAAATAATCAAAATTCGACAAAAAAAAATTCTCGAATTTGAAGGATAAGAATTTTATCAAATTTACATTTTATTTTCAAATGTTCCATCTGCATTAATTTACTAATAGGATGTTTGAAATCAAATTAAATAAAAAAAATCGAACAAATCAAAAATCAAGATTTATTAATTTATTTATTTCATAATAAATGAATAAATCTCGAGAGAGCATTTGTAGGCATAAAAAATAATAAATAAATAAAATAAAATGGATCGGATCGATTTAAATTATTAGCCCAATTAAATTTTAAGTCTACTAAAGTCCATAAAAAACCAAAGGCCCATATCACGTTTTAAACTAAACAAACAAATAAATAAAACCATAATTATTCAATTATCTTTTTTAATTAAATATAATTGAGCATTACCAAAATTAGCACAAATTTTCTCCTATAAATAGGACCAATGGTCCATAAGACAGGATAGGAAGATGTGAAGAAGAAGAAGAAAGAAAAAAAGAAAGCAGAGAACATCACAAAGTGTTAAAGAAATTTCAAGGCTGAAAGAAGGGAAGAAATTCTCTCAAACCTAAAATCGGTGAATCCCAAGAAGATTAAATTTTTTTTTCGAATCAAACAGGTTCACGCAAAATCCAAGAAAATCAAAGTTTCCTTCAAATCAAATCAAATTCAAATCTAAGTCCAAACCTCAAAATTCAAATTTCGAACAAGTCAAGTCTTGACAAATCAAATTTCTAACAAATTCTCGAAGATCAAGATCAAGCCATGTGGCCTCTCGTCTTCAAAATTCAGATCATTAATCAAAGGATTTTTGCAACTTTGTAATTACAAGAAAGTCAACATCACTTGTATTATCAAAATACAATTTGTAACGATTTTTTTATTTCAATAAATGAAATTTCATCGTACAAACCCACCTACCCCTACTCGTACGCCTATCCTCCACCACCAAAATAATTAAAATGAGAATTAACAATATAAAAAAAAAATTTGATGAGGAATAAACCCATTATTTTTTTATAATTTTTTTCTTTTTTAATTCTTTTTTTTTTTTACTTTTATTATACTGTTAATTATCTCTTTAATTAATTTTGTGGTGGTGGTGAAGTGTAGGGGGATGGGCGTAAGGTACATAGGTTAATTGGGAAGACGAAATGTTTTTGTTTATTAGAATGTTTCAATTATTTTCTTGAGACTCGTTTGTACTTTTAAAAAA
This sequence comes from Olea europaea var. sylvestris, assembly GCF_002742605.1. Taxonomy (NCBI): domain Eukaryota; kingdom Viridiplantae; phylum Streptophyta; class Magnoliopsida; order Lamiales; family Oleaceae; genus Olea; species Olea europaea. The sequence continues at coordinate 35,738 of NW_019265017.1, forward strand.
AATTAGAAACTTTAGATACAATTTATTTATATTATTTATATTTTCTATTTGGTTATTTAAATATGATGATAAATTAATCATTTTATAATGTTATAATGGAAAAAATGGACACAATGACCTTTTAAGCAAAGAAATATCGATTTGAATATTCAAATGTCAAAATTGAAATGATAGAGACTATTTGCGTAATTATAGCAAACAATATGGACCTTTTACATCAAATTACACATATTTAACGGATGTATTTAACGGAATATGACGGAAATGACCAATTCTGCAATAAATGTTTGAAATGAGTGTGTAAATAGTAGGTTCAAAACGATAGGGACCATTTTCCCAATGAGTACAAACGATATGGACTTTTTTGCTAATTACCCTAGTTGTTTTGATCTCTTTACGACGTACTTTCATACCGTAATTATGTGATGTCAAATAAAGTCAAAATATTGCTTTCTTAGCCCTTGTTTGTGAGCCATTTTGGCTAAATTTAAATTCATTTGTTTATCACTTGATAAGGTCAGTGGGTCCCAAACATGCAGTAATTATTAAACATTACAGTGACTTTCAAAATGGTCAAATGTTGTGGGCATGCAAAATGACATGAGTGCCCCCTCCTAGATTTTAAACTTGTCTAACATTGAGGGACAAAAGTGTCAACTGACATAATATGGTATACATTTGAATTGTCAATTGTGGTATATATATTAGCTTTGGCAAAAATCGGTGCAATTCCAACGGTCAAAAAATGTATAGTGTGAAAAAAATAACTCCCAAACTGGGGCTTAATATCATTTTGAGATATTCATAAGCTAGTTTTTTTTATCATTAATAGCGTGCAAAATGGTCAACCATTGCAAAAATTATGATGTGTCAAAGTAGGTCATTTTAAATTAGTATTTCGAGAATTTCGATAATATGCTAACTTTCAAAATTCGTCAACGATTATATGCGATTCGAATTCACAAATAGTTTGTCATGTAGAAGCTTGTTTCGGAAACTATATCGTTGTCATATCAAATAGTCCCAAGCTCGGTCCTATTGAGAGGCCAATGAGGCCTACGCCTCAGGTCTAAAATCAGAGGGGCCTCATTTTTTGCCGATTTTTTTCAAATGAAGTAAAAGGAAAATTTCCATTCATTTTTTCCCTTCGGCTCCGATTTTTCTTGCGATTGGCGACTGTAACAACCGCTCCCCGCCTCCAACTACTCCAATTGGACGACGACCAGTGACGACCTAATTTCCTTAGGTGGGTTATGGTGAATTGGAAGATTTTTCCTTTTATTTTTTAATTGTTATGAATTTGATTTGAGTGAGCAAAATTATAGTATTTAATTAACACGGGATTGAGACTTGAGAGATTGGCAAAATTAGGGCGTCGGAGAGTTTTTCTTTTTCATCCTTTTGACGATCTTCTAGCTAGACATTATAAGTGCTAGCTGGATTAGCCGGTTAGGTACTGATCACTATTCACCGATGGTTAGGAGTTGAATATTCCAATTTTAAACTACAATTTATAAATACTTTTATTATTTGCTATAGGTTTTACCAGCTGGTTTGAAATTTCTTGCTTTGTCTCCTACCTTGTGGCTTTTCCTTGTGATTTGACATTAAAAACTGACCAACTCAAAACAATGAACTGAGATTGATTAGCAAAAGAAATGATTTTTTGGAGTTGATGATTTAATTACACAGCTTTGTCAAGTTCACAAGCTAAATGTAATTAAAGGTTTGTTTGGTCAAAATGCAGTTTTGACCGGTGGACTGTGAATGTTAATATTATTTTTGTAAGTTTATGGGAAATCTAAAGGGCCAACAGTTCATTCTACAAATCCTCCAAGTTTTGCTTCCCCTGGGAAATGGGTAGGCAGTTAATACAATGAAAGAGACCATCACCATAGTCCTTACTTAGCCCCCATAATTAGGATTTATAATGGTAGATAGTCCTTCTTTTTTTTTTTTTTTTTTTTTTTTTAAATATGGATGATTGTAAAATAATGAAAAAATTTCGATTTGCGTGTAATATTATTTTATTGAAAATTGTGTAATTGAAAATAGAAGAGAGAAAATTTTAAATTAAATTGATGAGTTTTAATGGGGGTCAAATGGGAGCTTAGCACCACACTTGTTCTTTCTAGAAAATTGTGGTAAGGATAAATAAAGTAACCTTAAAATCTGGATAAAGTCCATAAAAGACATAGGATTATCATAGGCCTTAATTAGCACCACATTTTACTTGTTTCAACATTTTGCACTTTTTGAAGTTTAAGTTCAGTTGTATTCTTTGGATTTAATTTGATTGATGCCATATGTGTTTTAATTTTGGGTTCCTATGAATATGATCTTACCTATGGGTTGATTTCTATTTTCTGATTTTTTGAAAATAGTTAAATAGGATCTTTGATTTCTCATTTTATAGGATTTTCTGATGAAATTGCAATTTGCAATATGATTCTAAATTTATGATGAATAGATTAATGTAATATAATTATATATTTGTATTGGTGTTTGATCTTAAATCTTTATTTCAGACTTGTGAGTTGTGATGATGGAATTCACAAGGGTGTGATTCCATAATTTTTGTCGAAATTTTACTTCTCAGGTAAGCAATGACAATTGTCCTAATGTTAAGTTTTAAGTTAGTAATATATTGTATAATACACCGTTGAATTTTGCATTTATGCTATTTCGGATGCTTAATTTACGGACTTTCATAGGACAAGTTCTGAATGATTCAAACAAATATCAAAAATAATTAAATATTCGTAAAACGTACGTTTGAAGAAAAGACGTCTAACAAGGTTTTTCTTTAAAAAAATTCAATTATTTCATTAACGTTTATTATTTTTGCACGATAAATTTTTTAATATAATTTATTCGATTTTATTAGGAAATTTTCCATCGAATATGACGTCAAAAATTTTAGAATTGTTACAGATTAAATGTAATTTGATTTACTTTCAAATTATATTTGCTTTAAATTTGAATTTCATTTATTTCCTAGATTAAATTTGGATTTTATTTCAATTCATTTACTTTCTAAATTCAATTTGATTACTTACTGTCAACTCAGCGTTGTCAACGAAATAGTAAACAAAACTATACAAGCAACAAAATTCATTTAATAATATTGAAAATGATGTAATTATACGATATTTCAAATTATCAAAATACGTATTAACTTATTTTTATTAATATTATGTTTTTTAAAAAAAATTATATTTTAATTTTTGATCTCAGAGTACAAAAGTTATGGGTTTGCCTGCCTACCCTAACTACCCCACTCATTAACTCTAATTCATTTTTCTATCCAAACAAAAGGTTACAAAACTTCTCACTTTCCTCATTCTTTAGTCACAAGATCACCGACGCGCTGTTTGCAGGACTCTTGCAGGGTTGTGCTTAGTTGAGCTCATCATTGCACATAGCAATGATGGTCTTGGGGTTGAGGTAGTTTTGAAGTTTTGGAGTTGCTTCCAGGGGCAGAGCAGGAATTACAATTATAATGGGATAAAATTTTAAAAATTTAATGTACGAATAAAATTTATATATAATAAGAAAAATTCATAATATAAGTTACCAATTACAAATTCCATTATTCCAAGATCTCAAACAATTGTCAAATAACATATGCTCTGATATTACATTGATAAGTATGCAAAGAACTCAATTTTTTTTCAGGAGGCAATCATTCCGTTTCAACTATAAGCACCATCAAGTGAATAAGTGCCAACCGCCAAATGCCAAAAAAAAAATTTCAATTCCCAATTCCCACATAATTAAAAGACAAACAAGAAATATAATAACTACCCAAAATATCAAGTATAATTAATTATTCCAACGACCAATATCTCATTCTCGAACAAATTCCATTAATTTATTTCTGCCTTTTGCCGTCTTCATTCTTATTATAACCATTCACCGAATATTTATCATATACAAAATACAATACAACAAACTAAGTATAATTAATTGAAAAGATATTGAAAGATTTTAATTCGTTCCCCATATGAATCTTTAGTGCAAGCACCAAGGCCAAGTTCTGTGCAACTTTCTCTGCATTACCCCACACTTTCCACTTTCCAGTTTCCAACTTCATATTTAACTATGTAAATTCTAATTGCTGAGAATGAAAGATGGATTTGAATGTGTATATGATTGTTAACCATGCCCAGAAAGAAACTAAAGAAAAATAATTTTCTTTGATAGGAAGAATCAAAGTTTTCATAAATAGTCTGTTTCAGTTCTAATTTGCACTCTCATTTCAAATTATTAAAAAGTGGTTACAGAGACGATTATTAAATCTAAAAATTTTAATAGAATAAATACATTATAGTATTTCATATTCCAATTTTAATACTTAATAGAAAATTGGTGCAAGTGGTCCCAAAACTTTGCACAATTTTTCATGTTCTAAGAATCTAAATAGTAAATTACTTACCCTAAAACCTAACCCAAGTCCGCAGCCAGGAGGCCCAGGCGTGAGGCGATGAATCGCAGCAATATCTGAGAGTCTGTCCGGCAATGAGTCAGCAATCGTTGAGAGTCCGACCGGTAGGGGCAAAGTGAAGATTTATGATTTTTGATTTTTGGGAATTCTTTGGCTTGGTTTTGCAAAGGAACGGCCTTACAGGAATGGAAATTTTTTGGACATTAATGGATTTTACGTGAAGAACAAATGACTCAGAAATGGGTAATGACTAATGGTATAATTGGGTCTAAAATTATATAGATTAGTAGGCTATAGATTAAAGATTTTTTTTTGAAGTGGGCTAGCCCACTAAATTTATTCGTTGGTGGGCTAATGTGGCTAATTATTACAATTAAAAAAAAATTGTTGTATCTGGGCCTAGAAGATAGTGGCCTGCATCCAAGTGCAACCCACTGTTGAATCCGCCCATGGTTGTTTCTTTCTCATTTGATCTAATCTAATTTGCTTAGCCTTTTTTTCC
>NW_019265017.1:40725-49433 GCF_002742605.1 Olea europaea var. sylvestris
TTATTCTTTTCTTTTTTGTTTGTTGGGGGGGGGGGGGGGGGGGGGGGGGGGAGAGGGTGCGTGGGCGGTGGTGGTAAGGTGACAATTTCTGTTGCGTCGATGGTTGTGGGGGTGGAGAGGGATAAAGAGCATTTGTAATCAATTATTTGGGTGATTATGATTGATAAAATAGTTAATTTATTATCAATAAATAATATATTGTCAATAAAAGTCCTTACCTTTCATCTTTTTAGCATTTTCACCTTTATTTTCACAAGTCATTATGCGAAAGGTTATTTTCATCAATTTTTTTAATTAAAAGCTATTAAATGATGAATATGTCCTTTTATTTAAATTTAAAAAAAGAAAAAGAGAATTAATTGCAACCATAGTTCCAAAAATTTTTAAAAAGTGTAAATGAGTACCACATAAATTATTAAAAGAATATTTCGAACATAATATCCATACCTTTTCACTAATATTGCAAAAAAAGGTCACTACCTATCAATTTTTGATATTTTCACTCTTAATTACGCATTTACACATTTGATTACTCAATAAAAAGCTATGAAATCACGAATATACCCTCCTATTTAAATTAAAAAATAGAAATAAAGAATTAATTACAATTATAATCCTTATTTTTTTTAAAGTGCAAACTGGTCCTAAATAAATTATTAAAAAAATTAGAAATTAAATTTTTTTTGAAAAAATTGCAAACAAGTCCCAAACAAATTATAAAGTAATCATAAATTAAAAAAATAATTAAGAAAGTATAAACGAGTCCCAATTAAATTATTAAAAAATTAGAAATTTAAAAGAATTTTTATTTTTATTTTTATTATTATTTTACATTTAAATAGGATAGTGTATCTTCCTCATTTCACAACTTTTATTGAGAAATTAGATGAAAATGGATATAGATGATGATTTGTATGATCAAAGGTGTAATTAAGAGTGAAAATGTTAAAAAAAAAAAAGTAGGAACGTTTTTCACAAAAACAGTGGGGTATGGACATTATGTGATTTATTATTCTTTTAATAATTTATTTGGATTCGTTTTCATTTTTAAAAAAATTCGGGACTATTGTTGCAATTGATTTTGTCTTTTTCTTTTTTATTAGAAAGATATATGCGTCATTTCACAACATTTAATTAAGAAAATTGTTAAAAATGACATTTTGCGCAATGAAATGTAAAAATAAGGATTAAAATTTTAAAAAATAAACGGTAATAACATTTTCCACTGTAATATTAAAAGATAAAGACGCTAATTATCCTAATTAATAATAGCAAAATAAAATAGATTTAGTAATGGACATTCTAGTAAATTCCAGCAGATTATGGAAACAGCAAAAGTCGCATCTATTTTCTATGGGAATAGATGCTTGTACGAGTGGGCCCATAATTTTTTTATTGAGCTGGACTGTACTGTACATGTAGCTCAACTGACTTTATATATAAACGGATCTTCAACAAATTTTCAAATTACAATCGTCTCTCTGAAAAATCACCTTTAATTCTGGGAATTAATAGATAGAAAGTAGATTTCATCTGTGTCCGTTGTTTGAGAAGCTGAGTTAATCCAAAGAATGGAAACATTTGCATCGTTCTTCGACTCCCAATCGGCCTCTGGGAACCGTTGGAATTATAATTCGCTGAAGAATTTCCGCCAGATTTCACCTGTCGTTCAAACTCATCTCATACAGGTTTAATTCATTTTTATTTTTATTTTTTTAAAATTTAGTATTTGGTCTTAGGGTTTGGGTGATCATATAAGTTGAAGTTGTAATGAAGGACCTACTGATGAACTATGTTAATATAAATGAGAGTTAATTCACATATTGCCTGGCATATATAGAATTTGAGTTATTGTTTTGAAAAATATGGAATATCTAACTATGCTATAAGATTATGTGCTTTTTAGTAATCTCTTTATAATCTTTTCTGTTCTCTATATACGTGGGAAGCCCACTGATATACTTTTCTTTGTTTTTGGTTTTCCCATCCTTCAGTTTAAAGCTTAGTATCCAAAGTTTAAAGCTTCTGTTTCTTTTTATTTCCATCATTTTTGCAGGAAAATAATATAAACAGCGGTTTTCATTTTTCCTTTGAACTGGTCTATTAATATTAGTTCACCACTTGGAATTTACCATTTTTTTAACCTTTTCAGTTTCCTCTAACTACGTTTGTTTTATTTTATTTGATTAATGATTTATTTTATACGTAGCTCTTGTCCTGTTAAATGTCAAAAAAGATAAATGATGGGGACTCACCTATTAGACTGTCTGATTTCAGGTTTATGTCTCACTATGCTGTGCTTTAATGGCATCGGCTGTAGGGGCTTACCTCCATATCCTTTGGAATATCGGAGGTTTTCTTACTACCTTAGCATCTGTCGGTAGCATCATTTGGCTATTCTCCGTGCCTCCTTATGAAGAGGTATTGCCTTCATTGTTAATTGTTTAGTTTTAAGATGTGCACAAGTCTTGTTTCTAATTTATCATATATCTTGATAATGAACAGAAAAAAAGGGTTTCATTACTTATGGCCGCTGCGCTCTTTCAAGGGGCCTCTATTGGTCCTCTGATTGAATTGGGTATTGACTTTGACCCAAGGTATTTATCCTCAATAAGTTTGTATGGTTTCTGTGTTCCATTCTGAGTCAGTTGTTGTGTTTGGTTTTTATTTATTTTTAATCATGCTTGTTTTGGGATTTTACTTTTGAGCTTTATGAGTATTTTGTGAATATTTAAGTTTTTATTTTCCTTCATTGGCTTATTTACAAATTAGATTTTGTTCAGCTGAAGAAACATTATAAGAATGATGACACATGGTATCTTTTCAATAACTAAAAACATGTACAACCAAACTGAGAAGCGATTTGGGATGATTTGATGATTTGTCTCTCTGTCTTTAGTCATTTAGATTGCTCTGTCCAAGATGATGAATTAAGATATCTGTTGTATGATAAAATGATGATCCCTTGTTTTGGCTTCAAGGATAAATTCCACCTAATCTTGTTTTAGTTTTTATTTTATGGTATCATCTCTATTTCCTCTCTCTTGAGCACTTGTCCTGTGAGGCCAGTTTTATTTTGGCATTCTGGAAACATATATTATATCCTTTTGTATTTTTTAACCATTTAAAGATTGTTGGAAGGTGCTGTATTTATCTATTTTTTCTCAATTAAGTTCTATTAATATTCTTCTAATGCATAATTTTTTTTTTTCTATTGTAGCATTGTTCTTGGTGCTTTTGTTGGTTGTGCTGTGGCATTTGGTTGCTTCTCGGCAGCTGCCTTGGTAGCGAGGCGTAGAGAGTACCTGTACCTTGGAGGCCTACTGTCTTCTGGTCTCTCCATCCTCTTCTGGTTGCACTTTGCGTCTTCAATTTTTGGTGGTTCTATGGCCCTTTTCAAATTTGAGGTATTATCCTTTTTATTTTTCTGTAAAAATGCAAAGTAGAAATTATTACAGAAGTTTGATAGCATATATCCTTGTTATCTTGCAGTTGTATTTTGGTCTTTTGGTGTTTGTGGGCTATATCATCGTTGACACCCAGGAAATAATTGAGAAGGCACACTTTGGGGATCTTGACTATGTGAGACATGCCCTGACCCTATTCACTGATTTCGGCGCTGTCTTTGTTAGAATCCTCATCATCATGGTAACCTCTTTGATTTTAATTTTAATTTTGTGAATATTTCGAAATATTTGGCTCTGTTTAATATGATCTTATCATTGTTTTGGACTGACCTCATCAAATTTTACTGTGTAGTTAAATAATGCTCTTGAAAAGGAAGGGAAGAGAAAGAAGAGGAGAAACTGAGTTAGCTGAGCAGCAATGATGTAGGCAGTATGCTAGATGACTCTTAACTTGTTTTCCTTTGTAACCCAAATGTTATAGCAGTTTAAATTTATTAGGCTTATGAAGTGCTGTGTATGTGTTTTGTACATGTGACATGTAATTCATCTCTTTCTTTTTCTCTCTATCAAATGGTATAACAGTATAACTTTGATAATTTTCTTAAGGATTGAAGGTTATTTCATATTTGTTTCCTCACAATGTATTACTTTTAAAGAGAGAGCAATTTAGAATTGTTCTCTACTGAGTAGAGACGTTTAAGCATGTGAAAATGTTAGGGAATAAACTATTGATAAAACATGTTATGATTTGCGTATGTGAAAAAAGGTAGAAAAGTTGTCGGATATTCACCAGGATACTTGAAACACCAATGTTTAGTTGTCAAATTTCATCATAATGAATTTGGAACTTTCAAAAAAGAGAATGTACACTATCATTTACAGATATTTTTTATTGATTGACTAGGGAGGAAAAAGTGTGTTGCACGTTGGTTGATGAATGTTAAATATAAGTGTATGACGGCTGTAAATGGACATACACGATAGTTCTTAAAGAAGCAGTCAATCTAACAGCATTCAATTTCTTTCGAACTTGCCATAGAAATATTAGGAATAAAATTAAATAGGTAGAAATTTAACCTTGGAATTACGTAAAAATGGTCTCTCAAATATAAATTCTCCATGGAGATTATATAAAAAAGGGCTCTCAAATATGAATTTCCTATAGAAAGAGAGTGAATTGATGGATCCAGCTGGAACTTCTACTAAAACACACTCTCAATGTGCAGAATAATTAACACACTCACCAAACAAATGTCATGGCCCGACAAAGGTGTGATAACTCGAAGGAAATGGTGTGGCAGATCGATTTTGCACAACATAATATTTTCACTACAACAGTAAATGTATTTATTAAACTCTTAGAAGCAATTGGAAATTAAATTTTTTTTCCCATACTAATCATTGTCTAAAAATGTAAAATCACACTGTAAAATAATGTAGTTCGAAAGAATAAAACTCAAATGGCTTAATTGACAGTCTCATTTAAAATGCAAAAAGTCGATAAAAAAAAATACAATTAATGATTAGTTTTTTAACAAGTGGATGGACAGTAAAGCAAACTAATTAAGAGCATTAAGCATAAGGAACACTTTAGGAGACACCAAATTTGAACTCGAAATTATAAGAATGATGGATGAGCAATAACCAAATCTTCTTGAACCTATTCACTTTTTTCCTTCTCATTTCCGTAGCAGTCATTTGAACCCCATGACATTCTAATGTTGTACTTATGTATGATTTCTATATTATAAATAGTAAAGCACCCTACCCTCGAGCATCAAGAAAAATGAAAAAAAGAGAGAGAGAGAAGACAACATACGATGTTTTGTATCATCAACTGCCAGTAGCGCAATAGCCTCCTCCAACATATTGAATATCACGGTATTAAAATCAAATAACAACAAGCAATTCCAAATTTATTATAATACACAATGAACTTTGAGGATGATTTTAAGCAGCCTTGAAAATAAAAATATAAAACGACGACATTTTTCTACATTGAAATTGTGCAATCTATCCCTATCCATCAGGTACGACACAATACTCTTTCCTTCCCTCCACCTCTTCATCCATCAAAGTAACAGTAAACACCCTCTCCCCTCCCCCAAACCAAAAAATAAAATAAAATAAAATAATAATAATAAATCCCAGGGAAAGTATTTCACCACCCACCATCTTGAATTTATTTCTTCCTAGTATAAATCAGCATAATACTAAAATCAGCGAGCACATGTGCATTTTATATGCCTTTACTTTCAATTTGCACATACAATGTGAAGAAATAGGCCATACGGCCCCACTTTGAACCATTCTAAAAGCATGATGTGCTCACACTGAAAATTGAAATTATACCTACATCATCAACACATTGGTGAAAAATAGTTGTATCCTTGAGAACCTAACTTGAGATTGGGAAAGTAGCATAATAATGAGAACGTTTCCAGGAAGCATCCATCTATTTCATCTGCCTCTCCAATGCTAGGTGTAAATCTCACTTGGCGACAAATGAAAGTGCAATTACAGTAGAAGATGAAAAGTAAATTTGATGGTATGATAGTCTAGATACTGCTTCGGGCCCCAACGTAGAAAGTACAAATGCCAGTCCTTGGTCAAGAGGGATTAGACCTAGAATGAAAAGAATTGTTCTATATGTACAACAGATAACACTACCTTTTGGCACAATTTACTTCACTTAATCCTCAATTATCTAAAAATTACGTAAAAATGACCAAGTAAAAGATTCAAGAAGGTGGTGATACCATCTCATCTAAAGGTTTCTCTTTTGGACGAGGAGATTCAACATGACATCCTAGTAGGCTAGGAAAAAGTCTAGGTTTAAGTGTTTTTATCACCCATTTATGAAAATTGTGCAAGTGTTCGGCCTTTGACGACAAATATAAACCCAGACCCCTGAGAGATAGCACAGCAATTACAAAAATTATAAGGAAAAAATTTGTCTAGCAACTTGACCTTTTATGAGATGGTTCAAGATAAACAAATGAACCAAAAAGAAAAAATTTCGAAACTTTTGGAGGGGTGCATTTCAGCAAAAAGTAGTAAGCTGGCAGAAAGATAGACATCTTTGCTTTACTCTCTCTTCTCTACTTTCGTGAGATAAAAGAAATGGAGATTAAAAAATAAAAATGATGTGCTTCGAAAAAGATAATTTATGTGTCCATTAATAAATATTGCATAAAAACAATAAAAAAAATCTGTGAGGCTTTCAAGCATGAAGCAGCGGCGTTCACCTAGATTCCAAGTATTTTATCATCATTCCCAAGATCAATTAGGAGTTGCCTCAGCTTGGCTTTAACATTAAAAACGACGGGGTATCATGCCAGTGAGCATTATAAGATGGTCCCTAGTTAACGTTGCTGAAACAAGTTATACAAAGAGTCAAACAAAGTCAAGTAGTCCAAAGAACTATAGGAATCGTAAAAGAGAGTTTACCATTACAAAACAGATTTGGCAAATGGCCTCATGATATCTAGTGGAATGAATGTGCGCTGCATAGTATAACGTTATTCAAAAATAATGTGCTTTTAAACTAAAAGAATGTGCTATTAATTGTCAAATTCTTCATATTAGTAAGACCTAATAAACTAAAAGAATGTGCTATTACCATAATTTATATATAATTTCAAAAAATAATGCATGGCATAGCGATATTCTCATAAGACTGGTATTTAAATTAACTCAGATGGACCTCCAATTAATTTGAAAGTTATTTCTAGTCAACTTTTTGTTACTTATTACAACCAAATATCTGAATTAGCACGTAAACAAATCATTCACTCGCCTGGCAACACTTCGGTGGCGAATGCACTCCCTCAACATTGCACCATAATGTAATGCCAAGTCTGTATTCTCATATCTACACGATCTAGTAGCTAAGTAAAATAGAAGTTAATCACCAGTTGAAGAAAATAAGCTTTTAAGCAGTGTCAGAAAATGGGGAGGCAAAAAAAATTAACTGTATCCAATTTGGCTATGCTCAACAGAGACAAAAAGTTAACTTCTTAATGGGAACTCTCACCAAGGGCAATACCAGTGGGGAAAACAACAAAATAATACTTCTAATATCTCTCTTCAGCCATAATCTAGTTACTTTGTTTCATTGAGAGAAATATATATTTGCCACACATTTTTCTTCACAATAAAGAATTTACCAAAAACATCATGTAACTAAATCGGACGGGACTGAGGTGCAGAAATGGGTATTGCTCCACCATGATGGAATATTCTAGCAATTAAAAGCTAGTAGTATAATTACACCTTGAAATGAGGTCATTTTGAGATCCAAATATGTCAATATAACTCTAGGAAGCCAAAACCAAAATTCTTCCTCTTTGATTTTCAACATATGCACACAAAAGTGAATGACCATAAAACTTTTGTTATATTAATTAAACCAAGTTACATAAGCTTTAGGAAAATAAATGTAACATAAAACGGCCAACTATTACATTGCAATGATTTCTTATAAAACTCGAATTTCAAATCATTGTTAGTCAAATTGCTTTTTTAAGACAAGAATGCTGAAACTTATAATGGACATTTTGTACAATTAGCTACCATCAAATCAAATTTTGAAACCTATATTATGAAATGAACAATTTTACCATAAGACAAAATGCTTCAAATTTGATCTTTTGTGTAGTGTTATCTAAAAGGTGCATTCCTTTGATAGCCAATATAGAAACAGGCAATTCATGATTACAATCTTGGTTGTCAAACTGTTTAGAACTACACTCTTTTCTCTAGTTTAGGATTAACTTGTGAGTGATCTTAGCCATTATTTCCCTTAAAACCTTAGTTGACATTGCTAATTCAATATTTTTAATCAAATCTACATCATTTCTAGCATGAAAATGATCTGAAAGAGCATGTATTTGAGAATGTAGAGATGTGGTATCTAAAAATTAAATCTAAGAAATTTGTTAGGCATATAACTGAATGTATTATACTTGATCTAGAAATGTAGATATTCCAATTTTCATAACTCCAGAGAAATCCTAAAATAATAAAAAATTCCAATACAAATTCTTAATATATTCAAAAATTGATACAAATAATAAAGAGCAAATTCTATACACATGACAAAAAAAATTAATAATAATAATAATAACAACAACGAACAAAATTTAGCAAAATGCAAAAGCCGTCCCTACCTGATTGCCTTGAGTAGGAAGAATGGTCCAATACTTATAAATATAAAAGCCTGCAAATGGGAAAATTTCATATTAGAAAATGGTACACAATGTAAAAAAATAAAAAAATGGATACTTTGGAAATTGGAAA
>NW_019265017.1:56596-106771 GCF_002742605.1 Olea europaea var. sylvestris
CATTTAACGACCCATCATAGGATTTAACGTTACTGATTTTTAATCGAGAGATCATTAGTGTAATTCTTAAAAACTATAGTGACTACCAACTAAAGATTGGATCTAAAAATGGTACAAAGTTGGATCTAAAACCAAAATGTTTCTAATCATCTAAGGTGAGTGCATGACACATCACATGGGACCCACAAATAAATCTCTTGAAGCAATACCAGATCAATGGTTAAGATTGTGACTGTGATAACCAATACCAAACAACACATCATGGCTTAATAAATAACTTGATGAAGACTATTAAATTAATATATTTATCAACATCATGCAATACAAGAACAATAAATACATATTATTTTTCTTTATTATCTGCGGGGTATAGAGAAATAAAAAGATAAAAATTAAAATAAAAGTCCAAACAAACTCTCTTTGGTTCTTTCTCCTATTTTGATGCTATCTGCAAATGTCATTTCTCTTTCTTTTTCAACCATTTCTTTGGACCTTTTGAAATATTAATACATAATAATATTATTAATTAAAAAAAAATTATAGGGAGGCCATAATTAACTTAAATGTAAGAGCTTGTTTGGTACAATTTAAAAATTAATTAAAATTAATTTTTTGACTGTTAATTCACTATTTCAATCGTTATTTTTAAATTTTTTTCTCACGGATAGGACTCACTTTATTTCTAACGAAAAAAATAAATTATCAAAATTCCTACCAAACAAGCACTAAGTTATTTTCATTTTTTCTCTTTGGCTGATGGGTTTGAAAAGAGGAATGTTTCATAGTCAACTGGATGGATATACATAATTTGCTGTATATAAAAGTATAAATCAAACTTACATGAATTTCAAATTTACTCTTTTCATTAATACCTTTCAAATAAATTAACTTTTAAACACAGTCAAACACAATAATTAATATTCTTTGATTGGTCGAGGATTTAAAAAGACAATTATTTATAGGAGTTCAGAGTGGAAAAATGGCAAAAGAAAAGACTAAAGATTACAAATGACATAAAAAATAATAAAGAAAATTAGCAAAGAAAGCTGAAACATTTACTTCACAAACAATATACAGTAGAAAACAAGAGGACGAAGTCATATACACATAAAACTACCCCTATTCCCTTTCCCATTTCACCTTCCTTGTCCCATCCCAATTATGAACAAGATTCCTTCAATTGGTGTTTTCTTTTTTCTTCATTGTATTGTATAGATTATCTGCAGAAATAACCCATCTTTGTTTCCATTAACTACATGTGGGAAACTTTTGCTTTTTTAGTGGTCTTTAGGAGACTCTAATATACAAACTACTCTGGGTCTTTCTTGAATTTTTGATTTTTTTTCTTGGGATTTTTTCAGGGTCTATCAAGACAAGTCTTCGAACCCACTTGGATATTTTGCTATAAAGGCTAATAGAATAATCAAAACCATATATATGTCATGTATAACCTCTGATAACTGGATTTTTTGGGCTACTTTTACAGTTGATTTTGTTTGAAATTTTTGATTTTTGATTTTCATTTTGGAATTGAGGAGGAAAAAAAAATTCGAGACATGGGAAAGCAAGGACCTTGCTATCACTGTGGTGTTACAAGTGAGTTTTTCATCCAGGATGTTTCATTATAATAAATTCTTTAGATATTCACGAAATAAAACACAAAATTTCAACAATTATTCATATATTATTTGATCAAATTTTCAATTATTGTAAGTAATATCCATCGGTTGAATTGCTTGGAAATGGAAGAGATTAATGGACAATGAGAAATACCCAGTCATATTTGCTGTATGCATCGTGTTCTGTTTGATTTCTGCTTCTTTCCCTTTCTTTTTGACTTTTTTCGACTATTATGCCATGAATACTGCAATTCTTCCAGTTTGCCTGTAAAATTGGTATTTTCTTTACATTTTTTCTAGATTTCTTTTCATCTTTAGTTGAAGCCTACTGTCCATTGTCTCTCTTGAACCATATTAAAGTGCAGAAATTTAGCTAATAGGTTGTCTTCTAATGCTGTCAAATTGTGTTTCTGGTCAAATTAAATCAATGCAGAGTCATCTCATGTTTGCTGTATTCATGGTATGATCTGGGAATGAACTGTTCGAAATTCTGTATTCCAAAACCTTCTTCCAGCGAATTAGTTCTCTCTGGATTGGCATTCAGATTGTCACAAGACAAATAGTAGTGTGATTGTGTCAAATGATGTCCATTTTTTATTTGTGGTATTCCTCTTATCAATCTCTGGCAATGGGGATTCCCACCTTGCTTGAACAGTTAACCACATCGTAGGCATGTGTTATTCTTACTTTTTTCAACTATGAATCGAGAAGCTTATGTTTGTCTATTATCCATTGACTTTAGACAAATTCCTTACTCAATGGAAATTAGAGGTTCATTTTCTATCATATTCAAATCTAACTTGATCCAAATTTCTGAGTGTTGCCTTTACAACTTCAGATTTGACAAATAATTTTGCTGGCTACTAGTATTGTAGCATCCTTAAGTTTTGATGTTGTGTTTCAATGTTCACCTGCTGTGAAGTAATTCTTCTTACTCTTAAGCTTCTGCCTTTGCTTAAAATATGCTCCTGACTGTATATATTTATGCTTTTCCTGGACCATAAAGAAAGAGGAAATATCTATATCAGGTAATAATTGAACTGATAAAAAGCTTATTCAAACTATTTCAGTTTGGCTATGCCATCCATTGCTGCTGCTTGAAGTAGTTTTTAAATCTCAGAATGGACTCCTGTTGCCACATTTTATAGGATTATAAATTCAGGGGAAGTTGGGATAAACGAGTTTTGGTGTCAAATGGTTTTATGATATTTCCTTGGAATTAAAGGCTGTAAAGATAAATTTAGATGATTTCTATTAAATTGTCTTTGGGAATTGACTATTTTTTCCTAAATGCTCAAGCACCAAATTCCTTTGTTATTTCTGTTTCTGATCCAAATCTTTTTTTCAATTTGGAAAAAGGGCTACAAATTATACACCCTTTTTGTTCAATCTCATAAAGAAGCCTGATGGCATAAACTTTTGCTTGTGCTAACTTCCAAACAAATGCAGACAGACACATGTGTTATAAACTTTCAGAGTTTCTTCCTGCTTCCTTCTCCCCTTCTTCCCATCAAAATGGAATTAGTAACGTAGCTATATTGAGAACTCACATCAGCATTCTTATCATAGCCTCAGGCTCTACATTTCCAAGATATACCCTAGCGAGCAGTTTTTGCCCAGAAATATCACTAAAAATCCTGAAGTATGCGTTGTCTTTAGAGTGAAAATAATCTTAATCTCCTTCCCTTTTGACTTTTGTCCACATTGATATAGTGCAATGTCAATCATCTTCCTAAAATCACAGAATTCTGATTATGATGTGTAAGTTTTGTGCCATATTTCTTTCTTTTCGTTTTGTTGCTTCTTTGCAATTATTATTTTTTTATCTTCTGCATATATCGTGTTTATTGAAATTTAACTACTAATTAGTGAGCCACGCACGTTGATTTGTTATTGAGGATTTTTCTGATGCTAGTCATTCTTTCATCAGTGACTTGACTGCTAATGAATAATTTATGCAACAGGCACCCCTCTTTGGCGCAATGGGCCTCCGGAGAAGCCAGTGCTGTGCAATGCATGTGGTTCTCGGTGGAGAACAAAGGGAACACTGGCAAACTATACTCCTCTACATGCTAGGGCAGAATATGATGACGATGAGAAACATAGGGTATCTAAGGTGGATTACGTATCCATTAAGAGCAAACGGGAGAAAGGTTTCAAACGAAAACAAGATGTTGATTTTTCTGTATTTGGAGGGTTTCCGCATGACCATAATCAGGGTTTCCGTAAAGGATTTGATGAAGATACAAGTAATAGATCAAGTTCTGGATCTGCCATATCCAACCCAGAGAGCTGTGTTCAATATGGCAGTGCTGATGCAAGTGATTTAACAGGTTTGTTCAATTTCTAGGCATGATACATCTGGCACATGAAATCTGAAAATCAAACTCCATCCTATTGCCTTCTTTATTAATTACTAATTGCATTGTTACTAAGTCACCGGCCTCAAAGAAAAAGATATAGTCAATTGGTGTATTTCGTTGTTCATCTAAATTAAAGGCACACGTCATTCCTTCTGTTAAACGTCTTTTATAATTTTGTGGAAAAAAGTGATATCTCACTATGATGCAACAATATCTCTTTTCTTGTTGTTAAGCATGTTTGGATAACATGTGGAACCAAAGGTTGAACTCAATGAGAAAGCTACTTATCAAATGTTTTAGATGGCATCTTCTTTCATTGGATATATCAGAAATGCCATTGCTTCTGATTGAATTTCTTACGCATTTAGTCATCTTTACAGGCCCACCCCAATCCATTGTGTGGGACACAATGGTTCCTTCTAAGAAAAGAACTTGCTTCAGTCGATCGAAGCCATCTCCGTTTGAGAAGATTACCAAAGATCTGTATACTATATGGCATGAGCAACAGTCGTCATGCTTCTCCGGAACTTCAGAAGAGGAATTGCTTCTTGAGAGTGACAAACCTATGGTGTCTGTTGAGACTGGACATGGAAGTGTACTCATTCGACATCCAAATGCAATAGCTCGGGAAGAAGAATCAGAAGCTAGCTCCCTTCCAATTGATAACAAGCTACATCCCATATGTAATGCTTATTCACAACGCACGACCCTGCCTGTACGTATCAAGAAGCCTGCTGGACAGGGCACGGAAGGACATCAAATTAAGAGGTATTTTTTGATATTAGATTTTTCCATTTCTTGCCTGTCTGAGATGCTACAGTTATGTAACATAAAAAAAATAAAAATATATGGATGCTTGATATTAGATTTTTCCATTTCTTGCCTGTCTGAGATGCTACTGTATATCTCGGCCAGTATATCATAAAGAAGAAATAGAATCGTGTACGCCACGTTGTTTAATGGGAATGTGCAATATATGTTATCATCCAGTCTTCAGGTCCTGACATGATCTGATGAAATTCTTGGAGTTGGTGTCTTTAATTAAATCAACAATCATGGGGTCACTTGGAGAGGCGTGTCAGTACTTAGAATGGAGATACCTTAATTCCGTAGTCTGCTTTAACATTGAATTCTTCTTTGGTTCAGTACTTTGCTTGTTGCCCTTCCATTCATTTTGCTTTATTTTCTATTTCAGAGACAAGGATCAACTCGAAAAACTTCAGATGCTGCGCCATCATAATTCACCGTTACGTTATGTAGATCTGCAAGTGAGTTGTGAATCTGAACGATATTTTTGTACTATGCTTAACAAGTCAGTGCCACTGGGCCAATTTTGTTCTATTCATTCCATTCTTTCTCTAGTCAAAGCTTCTTTATGCAGTGTGTAGTGACACGAACTAAATTATGAACTCCATCTTTGTTCTTACTCCTCATACTAGTTCTTATGGTCTATTGATTTAATTCATTTTAGATTCCCAGGCATTTGAATAGCAGTGCTTTGTTACTAAAAAACGCAGTCCATTTTATTCCCCTATTATCATTTGATTTGTAACTACTTTTATTTATTTATTTATTTTATTATTATTATTATTTTTTAGAGTTTTGGTTCCTTATCGTTTCTGATCTTAAGAATTGAATTCAATGACATGGATGTTAAAATCTATGCAATGTACTCTGTTATGATCAATTCCAATATTGATGCAGGATATCCTTAATTTTGACAAATTTGTGTCTCATCTAACCTATGACGAGCAACAGCAATTACTGAAGATTTTACCTTCCATTGATATTTCTGCAGCTCCAGAGAGGTTTATAATTCTTCACTTACACTCGTTGTAAGCTTATAGTGATCAAGCATGACTAAAATATCAGTTTATAGATAGGTTAACAGATTGGAATAACACTAAAACTTTCTGACAAATTACACTAGGGAATTATTTTCATAAATGAATCATTACACAGTCTCATATAATGAGGCTTATGCTTGATGTGTTTGGATTCACATAAGATTAAAATTATCCTAATCATTAAATTGATCTGAAGCTTCTGAAAGTGGACATGTCTCCATACTACGAGCTTAAGAAATTGAAGTAGCATTCTGCAATACTAATTTTTGTGATTTGCATTAATCTAAGGCCAGAAAGTTTTGTAGATTTTTTATTATAAGATGATTGCAATTTTTATGTTCTTTCTAAATTGTATTGGTGGGAATGGATTTTTATCTTTGATTAAGCTTTATAAAAATCAATATATGTTGAACTATTTAAGTTTAAACTGACATAAGCGTAACATGATTATATGCTGATAATGTTCTATCTTATTACATCCAGTCTTATAAGCATGTTCGATAGCCCTCAATTCAAAGAGAATCTATCATCCTTCCAGAAACTTCTTGCAGAAGGAGTTTTTGATAACTCATTGTCTGGCGTGAAAACAGAAGATTGTAGAACTTTGAAGAAACTTGCTTTATGCAATTTGATAAAATCGAAGTGGGGGGGAACAATATAATGTACATAAGGTCGGAACCAATTACATAAGAATTATCTTGGATTTGGTAAAAGTATGCATGTTGTGGATTTAAATATAATTTATTCACTATGAATGTTGTCGGGAATGTGCAGGATGTAAAAGGCAAAAATTGTATCTATGGTTCTGAAACAGCAGGAGGACTCAGTGCAGTTGTAACTGGTCATTCAGTTAACGTAAAGAGATCACGAGATGGACTGAATTCAGGTAAGACATTCTTGTAAATGGCATAACTGAACTGTTGTAATTTTCTAGGCATGTTTCTGCTTGAGAGGTATTATTTAACTTAAAAATTTAATGGAAAATAGTTTTAAGGATTACTAAATTATTTCTATGGAAAAAGAAGCTCGAACCCAGAGAATATGCATCTCTGAAAATTTATTTTCCTTTGGCGAAGAATGTTATTTTCCCATGCAGCGTGCTAGAATGAACATCTCATGCTGTAAGCTAATAGATATTGTTGAGTGTTGAGTTTAATATGTGATTTTCGCATTTGAATGCTTTGATTCATGTGCTATAAGGGTTTATAAAAGCCAGCAGCTTTCTGACCTTGACTATATTTTTGTCTCCTACAGTTTAACAGCATCATAACGTAGTCTTTGCTTGCAGATTATTTTCCTTTTTGAATATCTTTATTCTTTAGTTTGTTTTTGGTTCCTCCTGTCACTATATCGAAGATATTGATGTCCCATAAAACTTGCTGACAGATGATGTATTTTTGCTTTCTTCCAACTATTTCCTTGATATCTTGCTGGTACCCATGTCCTAGTAAAATACGTATGACAATTTGCTGCATTATCAGATTTATATCTTCTCGATTATCTGTTATAAAGACACTTGTAACTTGTAAGGAAACAAGGATCCTCCGTGATGTGGATATAAGTTTACCCTTCAAATATTGGGATATCTCTTATAATGTGCTGGAGTTTTGACTCAATCACTAAATAGAATTTTGGTAATTTAGAATAATACAATTTAAATCTGGAAATACACTTGTATGTATATGCGTAGGCATAACCTCCTAATTGTTTTATTTTCAGGATTGAAAACTATGATGAAGAGCCCCCGAAGGGTGATAATAAAGTCGAGCAACGAACAGAAGGAACCAATAGATAGTGACGGTTCTTGCTTCAGTCCCAAAAGACTATTTTCCTCGCCAAATGATAATGGCTCCCTTGTGCTGGACTCTTTCCGTTTTGCTGATGGAAGTTCTGAACAGGATTTGCTGCTGGATGTGCCATGCAACAGCTCCTTCCCACAGGCCGAACTCCTCCGGCCAACTTCAAGTTTTGGTGCCCAAGCAAGCACTAGTAGTAGCTCAGTACACCCACATCTTTTCCGACCCTGACGATATCTGTTGAATCCCAGTTCATCTCTTCACGGTGGCCATTTCAGCGCCTTTTTATTACGATTCTGGTGATTGCATTCAGATATTGTTGGCAAAACTATTGTAGTCTGAACCTTAACCTTCATGAAACATTGTACGCAAAGTGATGAATATATTTGTCTTTTTATAGGGTGACAAAGAATGTATTATATAGCTTGTGATGCAGAAAAGTTGGCAGATTTGAGATTTTTGTACTCAGGATAGTTGCCAACTTAAAGTTGAGATAATTATCCTTTTGGCATGGGCTTCTTATCTTGAATTCTACATTGTTTCATCTTCTTTTATGAAGTGAACAAAGTAAATAAACAATGAACTCAATATAAATCGTGAAGAATCTGGGACAAGTAAATGCTTTGTTCATGTTCAAGATTTAGCATAATTTTTTTTTTAATTATTTATTTTGCAGTGGGGTACCTATTTCATGTGTGAAATGTATCTTCTAACTTGTTAAAGAGCCTAATTTAAATATTTAAGTTGCTAAACAATTTATTTATTTAAATTCAATCTTAAGCAATCGAAAACAGTTTTTCATCAAGAAGTTTGAGACATGCTCAATTGTACGAGTCTATCTTTATGTTTAGAAAATTTGTTTTCATTAGCAATTTTATTGTTATTTATTTATTTAGTTTGAACTAGTCTCATGTTCATATATTTTAATAATTATTAGGTATTATTGTGTTAGTGAGCCAAGGTGTCTTAGTTGAAACTATCTTGTACATTTTATCTTTATTTAAAGAGTGCCAAATTTGTGAAGAATAATATAAGGGATGAATTATTTTGCATGCGTATAGTTCGTAATTGAGAGGTTATTAGTTTCTCGAATTATCAATATTATTTCAAGAGGTTCGAATTTGGCTTGCACCTTTACGTGTACATAATAAATCATAAATACACACAAGGGAAGGAAATATATAACTTACCTTTAGAATTACACAAGTAGGAGAAGGAGAAAAACATAATATTGAAGATGCCATGGACCTTTTATTTTGTTGAAATTATTGTGACTATGACCTTATTCTTGTTCCTACTATTATCAAGAAGACATTCCATGTACTTTGCCTGACTTTTACTTATGGATTCTCAATTACTACAAAATTCCGACTTTACTAAAATTTTATCACATACTAAAAATTTATATCAAACACAAGATAAAATATGAATGTGTGGTTAAAAATGATCATATAACTGACCATAAAATAAATTAACGATTGGCAAACTGACACTAAATTTTAAAGTCCCCTTAACACGCGTCAGGAGGCTTCATTACAAGTCTCCCTGAAACCTTAAGTTATCAAACTCGATTTTAGCAATCAAAGAATCTGCATGTAAGTTAAGAAAAGTATTGCGGTAAATATTTATGGATATAAACACAATATCGTAGAGATTATAACATAAAGTATTGCCTTAAGTGAATATATCTTTTAAACAAACTTTCTACACTAAGATCACAATATATGGAACATAATCTTCTTGCAGTATCAAGAAGACAAATGTCTCAAGCTATTTATTCTATTAACATCCGGAAATATAAGACATAATTTTTTATTTTTTATTTTAATATTTCACACAACCTAAATTTTTAAATATTACCTTGTTATACGTATGTCAATTTCAAATGTTTCATATAACCTAAGTCACGACAAGTGCAATAAGAAAACATAATTTTGTACATATCATCACATATATAATTTCAAAAGATAGTTTTTATTTAAGGTTTTAACTGTCTGGACATTCTGTTAAATGTGGAGTTCTCAAATTCTGAAAATTTCCTTTTTCAGTCACGAAATATTTTGTTTTTTTCATACTTGTTTTTCAAACCTTTTTTTCCCCCGTTGAATTTTAGTTAAAAATAAACATTTGAGGCCAGATGTAAAATAAAAGTCCAATTTAATATCTTACATAAATGACCATTTTACCATTTTCAATTATTTTATTTTTAAATATTTCATACAACCTAAATCTTTAAATATTACCTCGTTATACGTATGTCAATTTCAAATGTTTCGTATAACCTAAGTCACGACAAGTGCAATAAGAAAACATAATTTTGTACATATCATCACATATATAATTTCAAAAGATAGTTTTTATTTAAGGTTTTAACTGTCTGGACATTCTGTTAAATGTGGAGTTCTCAAATTCTGAAAATTTCCTTTTTCAGTCACGAAATATTTTGTTTTTTTCATACTTGTTTTTCAAACCTTTTTTTCCCCCGTTGAATTTTAGTTAAAAATAAACATTTGAGGCCAGATGTAAAATAAAAGTCCAATTTAATATCTTACATAAATGACCATTTTACCATTTTCAATTTTTGAATTTCACTACAAAAAAAAGGGTTCCAACGACCACAAATATTGGTCGCTAAAGGTCAATTTTTGGTTGCTAAAGCACTCCAGCGACCAACAAACTGTGGTCGCTAATTCACCTTCGGTGGAGTTTCACAGCGACCAAGCAACTGTGGTCGTTGGATATGCACATTTCAGCGACCAACTGTTGGTCGCTAAAACCCTAAACCGTGGTCGCTAGTAAAGGTGAAAGTGGGTCAACCCATTGTAGCAAACGTCATTTGCAACCAATTGGTTGCAAAAGGTCTTCAGCGACCACAAAGTGGTCGGTAAAAGATCTCTTTTTTTTTTCTTTTTAAATTTCATTCTTTTGCAACCGAATGTCGGTCAGTAAATGAATTAGATTAAAAAAAAAAAAAACTATCCAGGGTTCCAACGACCACAAATATTGGTCGCTAAAGGTCAATTTTTGGTTGCTAAAGCACTCCAGCGACCAACAAACTGTGGTCGCTGACTGGTCGCTAATTCACCTTCGGTGGAGTTTCACAGCGACCAAGCAACTGTGGTCGTTGGATATGCACATTTCAGCGACCAACTGTTGGTCGCTAAAACCCTAAACCGTGGTCGCTAGTAAAGGTGAAAGTGGGTCAACCCATTGTAGCAAACGTCATTTGCAACCAATTGGTTGCAAAAGGTCTTCAGCGACCACCAAGTGGTCGGTAAAAGATCTCTTTTTTTTTCTTTTTAAATTTCATTCTTTTGCAACCGAATGTCGGTCAGTAAATGAATTAGATTAAAAAAAAAAAAAAACTATCGCACTTCAACAACCACATGGTGGTCGGTAAAGAGCTTTATTTGAGGTAAAAATTGGTTAATTTGTACCCTTCTGCAACCAAGTTTTGGTCGGTAAAAAGATAGTAAAAAATGATTATGCGACCAAATGTTGGTCGGTAAAGATTCACCAACAACAACCAATATTTGATTGTTATAGCCATTTAATAATTTTCCAATTAATAAATATAATAAAAAATGCACAAAAGAAAATAACAAAAATAAAGAAATTCACAATATACAATATTAACTACAAAAGGTAATTGTCATTGCATATAAAATAATTATTAATAATCATTACATTAATTTAAATAACCTATATTTAACCACGAAATGTGTCAATGCACCTTAATATCTTAGTTACAAATGTCCATTAGAATTTTAGCACAAATGGTGCGTAGACTAAACGAAAAATGAGTTATAGACTAGGAAATTGTGAGGCACGAACTCCACCACTGCAGCTCCAATCACAAACAAATCAAGGTCCTTGTGAGTCTCCTACCCATCAGGAATGCTTAGCTTCCCATCAAAAAGCATCTTCCTTGCCATAATGTTATACTATACATAAACAAAATCCACAGACAAGCAGAAAGAGATCAACATGTGATAGCAAGCTCTTTCACAAACAAGAAAATCGAAAAAAAATAAAACAAAGACCTGATCAAAAGTAAATCGAGACTAACTAATTGCACAATTTTATAAGCAAAAAGTAGTTGATTTTGGATAAAAGTAAATAAGAACAACCAATATAATAGTTTACTCTTTCCTTTTTTCTCCAAGATTGCTTAAACTCGGGAAAGAGGGAAAAAATAAGATTACAACTTCAGACAATCAATTCAGTATTCACAAATTCTGCTTATTAAATGACAATAAAACTTATCATTCATTAAGTGTGCTGAACTTACACGACATTCAAGTATTAAATGGCAATAAGATTTATCATTCATTAAGTGTGCTGAACTTACATGACATCCAAGTATTAACCTCCATATTTTTCAAACAGGAACTCATCAATTTGCTTTAAGCTGGCCAATAGTGCATATACAGCCACGATAGTGAAAAGAAGAATAATTCACGATTCACAATTAACTGGGAACATTCAAGGTAAAGCAGAATCTTGATAATTGAGCATTTAAATGAGCTTCACAAGCATTTTATGTTAGCCCATAGTGTTGTCCTGATGACTTGGGCTGATACAATCTAAAATTAAGGAGTTAAAAAATGACCTTGGCTCTTTGGAAATAGCATGAGATAAAATCATAAAAACCTGAAGAGACACTATGAGATACTTATAAAAGATGTGAAAGCTATTTGGGAATGGAGATATCCCATTCACATGTCAATTGAAGATATCTTAATAAAAATTTGAATCAGAGATTCCCAAATAATATTCCATCAAATAAATTTACATGTGCAGAACATATATATTATCATATGACCAGGTTGGAAGTTGTAGCAGTGGATGTGACGGGCTGGTCGGCCCATGGCGTTGTTTAGGTGGCACTGGCACAGCGACGAAGAACTGGAACCAGACCTGAGTGCTGCAAGCGAGTTCGCCTAAAATACCATCAATAGGATGAGAAAGCTTAGAGCGGCTATTAGGGTAAACTGAGATGGAAGAAGCGAAAGGGGCGGGAGGGTGGGAAGGTAGCTAGAAGAGTGATGTGCTAGACATTTTTAGCCCCTTCGTGAATAATAGTGTAATTGCAAGTCAAGTACTTCATTTTCTTACAATATAACTTTTAGCCCTTAGTAATAGAAAACTAAGTCCGTAAATTCCTATTTTATTTCAAGTCTATCACTTCTAAGTATTAGTACTTTCAAATTAAGCCCCATGAAATCATTTGTTCAACTTAAGTCCTTATTTTGACTGACTTTGACCCATTGATTTTATTTTATTTAATTTGATTAAATAATGTATTGACTTCGATTATAGTTAGTGGTATGTAACAGTAAGTATTAACACTTATGTAATTTATTCGAGCCTATCTGGCAACGATTTTTGCTGAAATTAATATCAACTTTTGGATTGTTGCCACAATGAAGCGTGAGGAGGAAGTCAACAATTGTAGGCAGCAACGAGCAGAAAAACGCTAAAAATCATGGGTAATAGCAGAACACATTTTTTATTTTATTTTATCATTCAATTTTTAGACTTCAATATTTAACTTAAATAATTAAACACAATTACAAAAACAAATAATTTTGTCATCGATTGACATTTAGAGGCTGTTTGGTAGCCATTATATTTTCCCAGTAATTCATTTTTGGACTGTTTGGAGTCCATCTCTGACAAGGCATTAAATGGTGTGCAGGCGCCTACCGTTCTCATTTCCTCCAATTGCCCCGGATCTGTGCATGGGTGGAAATTGTGGAATAAAAAACCAAGTAAGGACAAAGAGGGCAAAGATGGGAATTTGCACATTTTGAATTTGATTTGGAGAATAAAATATGACATGGACCCATTGGTTTGATAGAAAAAATACATTTTGCCAATTAATGGCTACCAAACGGGGGCTTAATAGGAAATTTAATATTTATTAGCAATTACTTGATGCTTGATATACCTCACCATTGTCACCAATCCTAATGGTTGCATTACCTCATCATCTATCATCATTCCTGAATTTGAGTTTAAATATGTGAGATTACTTCTTCAATGTATGTTTCACAAAATTTGACATATCCCATGTCATGAGGATTCTCCGATAGAATACTGATCTCATTTTTTTAATAAAAGCCTGTCAATATACTCTTCGCACAATGTTACGGTATCTAAGAGATGTCAAATGGGCAATCGATCGCTAATTTAATAGCTTGCATTCTTAGCTATCACCCAACACTCATAAATACTTTGCTCATGATACGCCCTAATTAGAAAATTGCTATTAATTAGGTTGAAAAATCTTCTTCAATAGCCCTTAGTTGTGTTTATTGAATTATTTCTTTTCTTCTTCTTCTAGCTGGTTGGTTTCGTCTAGTGATCTGATACTAATCAGAAACCATGAAAGTTGGTCGCTATAGAAACAAAAAGTTGAAAAAATAAGTGGGAATAATGGCTCCATGTATTCCAGCAACCAAACAAATTTGGTTGTTGAAAGATATACACAAGCGAGCATATATTGGTCGCTGAAACCTTTTGCCAACCAGCAACCAATAGTTGGTCGTTGAAGGATGCAAAAAAGGTAGAAGAAATGAAGGATGAGGATTCTCCATAGAATACTGATCTCATTTTTTTTAATAAAAGCTTGTCAATATACTCTTCGCACAGTGTTACGGTATCTAATAGATGTCAGATGGGCAGTCGATCGCTAATTTAATAGCTTGCATTCTTAACTGTCACTCGACACTCATAAATACTTTGCTCATGATACGCCCTAATCAGAAAATTCTATTAATTGGGTTGAAAAATCTTCTCCAGACAGCCCTTAGTTGCGTTTATTGAATTATTTCTTCTTCTCCTTCTTTTAGCCGGTTGGTTTCGTCTAGTCATCTGATACTAATGAGAAACCACGAAAGTTGGTCGCTATAGAAACAAAAGTTGAAAAAATAAGTGGGAATAATGGCCCCATGTATTCCAGCGACCAAACAAATTTGCTTGTTGAAAGATATACACCAGGGACCAATATGGTCGCTGAAACCTTTTGCCAACCAGCAACCAAATAGTTGGTCACTGAAGGATGCAAAAAAGGTAGAAAAAATAAGCGGGAACATTAGCGTCGAGGGTTCCAGCAACCAAATGATGTTGGTCCCTGGAAAGTTAAACCTGTGACCACGATTTGGTCGCTGGAAGCCTATACAACCAATAACCAAGTAACTTGGTAGCTGAAGGGTGTCAAAAACGTGGGAAAAATGAGCGGCAGTATTGGCGTCGAGTGTTCCAGCGACCAAACAACTTGGTCGTTGGAAATTCATACTAGCAACCAAATAGTGGTTGCTGGAAGCCTATACAACCAGCAACCGAAAAAGGTGGTCACTGAAGGATGCCGAAAAACGTGGAAAAAATGGGCAGAAGTATTAACGTCGAATGTCCCAGCAACCAAACAATCTTGGTCGCTGGAACATCATACAAGAGACCACGATTTGGTCATTGGAAGCCTAAACAACCAGCAACCAAGTAACTTGGTCGCTGAAGGATGAAAAAAAAGTGGAAAAAATGGGCGGGAGTATTGGGCTGAGTGTTCCGGTGGCCAAACGATCCTGGTCACTGTAACTTCTTACTAGCGACCACGATTTGGTCACATAAAGCCTCCACAACCAGCAACCAAGGAAATTGGTCGCTAAAGGATTCAGAAAAAGGTGGAAAAAATGGGCGGCAGTATTTGGTGCCGAGAATTCTAGCGACCAAGCGGCATTGGTCGCTGGAACTTCATATCAGCGACCAGATATTGGTCGCTGAACATTCGACGACCAAATATTCAGCAGCCAGTGTCAAGTGGTTACTAAAAACCTTTATCAGTGACCACTCTTTGGTTGGAAAAAACTAACCCTTTTACCAACCATTTTGTGGTCGGTGAATGTATACTTTAGCGACCACTTTTTATTGGTCGCTACAACGTTGGTCGCTGGAATCCTTTTTTTTTTTTGTAGTGTTTGCTGGACAAATTGGTTGACTAATTTTGAATTGGACCAAAATCATTCATTTGAATAAATGCCATTAATTTATCCAAGACCGAGATACAAATTTAAAAAAAAAAAAAAAGAAGGGTAGAGGATGGATTTGCAAATGAAATGAAAACTGATAAAAAAAAATTTAAAATCATGTTTGATTTACTTACTTTTAGAAACAACCAATCATACTTGATTTGTGCACAAGAAGAGAGTTTGCAAAAAAAATAAAAAAATAAAAATTGAAGAAGAAGAAGAAGAAAAAAGAAAAAAGAAAAAGTAATACAAATTAGTCGTAGTCCATTATAGAATAGCGTCTTGGAGTTTGGCTTAAATTGCTCTTTGCCATGGTTGATTATGGGGGATTTCAATAATGTGCTAAAATTTGATGAAAAGAGTAATGGTGTGGATGTTACCCCGTATGAGGTAAGAGACTTTGAAAATTGTTGCTTAGTCTTGAACTTATGAGATCCGTTGGTTGTTTCTACACTTGGACAAATATCTCGATTTGGAGCGAGCTTGACAGGACATGGGCGAATGATGTTTGGTTGCAAAAGGTGTTTAATAGCTTGTCTTGTTTTCTACCTTCGAGGTGCTTATCCGGCCACTCATCGTGCATTGTCTCACTTTTTGGCCAAGAAAAAAGAAAGAGGAAATCGTTTAGATTTTTCGATATGTGGACTAATCATGGTAGCTTCCAAGAGGTTGTGCAAAATTGTTGGCAACAAAAGATTAGTGTTTCAAAACAATTCACGCTTTGCAAGAAGTGAAAGCCTTAAAGGGGAGCTCAAGAAGCTTAATGAGAAGCAATTTTCACATGTTTCCATGAGAGCCAAAACGGCTATTATGGAGTTGAAAGAGGCACATTTGGAATTGCATGATAATTGTCTTACTATTGAACTTCAAAGTAGGGGGGCACACTTGAGGAAAGTAGCCATGGATTTGTGTGAAGCGGAGAGGAGTTTCTAGTATCAACAAGCTAAATGTAAGTACCTAAAATTAAGTGACAAATGCACTAACTTCTTACACTCGATGGTCAAGAGGAATAGTAAAAGAAACTACATTGCTATTGCGCTGAAAGGGGACATATCATATACATCTTTGGAAGAAGTGGCTGATGAATTCCTTCATTTCTATAGTAATTTACTAGTTAAAAATTGTACGGCACATCCTATTGATGTTGACATCTTGAAGAGTTGTTTTGTGTTATCGGAAGAGAATGCTTTGGCCCGTCAAGGAGGCATTATTTAGCATCAGGAATGATAAGTCACCGAGGTCGGATGGAAACACTTCTTGTTTTTTTAAGAAGTCATGGGATATTGCTGGTCATGAGTTATTGGAGGCAGTGAGAGAATTCTTTGCTTCTAGTTCTCTTTTTAAGTAAACTAACCCCACAGTTATTGCATTGGTTCCTAAGAGCAATCATTCTATCTCGGTGGGAGATTATAGGCGATTGCTTGGTGTAACGTGTTTTACAAGGTTATTGCCAAGATTCTTGTCTCTTGTTGGTCAAGCACAAGCAGCATTGTGGAAGGTAGAAGTGTGATGGAGAATATTTGTCTTGCCCAAGAGCTTTTGAGACTATAATTGCAAGAGGGTTGCTCCTAGGTACCTTCTTAAAATTGATCTTAAGAAGGCATATGATTCGGTTGATTGGAAGTTTCTCAAAAGTGTGCTTCATGGTTTGGAATTTCCAAAAAAAAACTCATTGATTTGGTGATGGAATGTATTACCACACTGGCATATTCTATTGCTCCTAATGGTAGTTTTCATGGATTCATTAAAGGGGAAAAGGGGCTTCATAAAAGGGATCCTCTCTTCCCTTTCTTATTTGTGATTTTCCTTGAATACTTCTCGAGGATGTTGAAGCATGCAACCAAGAATAGTGAATACAAGTTTCATTCTGAATGTGGTTCCTTAAAGATTACTCATTTGGCATTTATGGATTACTTAATGCTATTCTCTAGATGTGATGAAATTTTTGTGGGCATCATGATGGTTGTTTATCTAATTTTGGAGACATGTCGGGCCATAGATGAATGTTAATAAATCTAGCATGTATATAGACGGTGTGCATGGGCAAGTGCTTGAGAACATTTATGGCTTTACTAATTTGCCAAAGGGATCTATGCCTTTTAGATACTTAGGTATTCCTCTAGCAACGGGAAGGCTTAAAATTAACTCTTATGATTCCTTTCTCAACAGAATATCGGCCTACATTTGTGGTTGGTCTTGAGCACATTTGTCCTATGTGGGGAAAGCGAAACTTGTTAGAGCCGTTCTTCAAGGTGTTGAATGTTTTTAGCTCTCTAACTTTCCTATTCCAGCTACAGTTATTCAAGTGTTATTCGTCTATGCCGAAATTTCTTTTGGGGGTCTAATAAATCACTGATTGCTTGGAACAAAATTTGGTTACTGAAAGACGAGAGAGGAATTGATTTCATAGATTTGAAATGCTAGAATTTTTGCTCTACTGTTAAAGTCACTTCGGAATATTCATAGCAAGAAGAACTTGCTTTAGGTCAAGTGGATTAACTATGCATACTTAAATGGGAGAAATTTTTGGGAATGGACAGCCTATAAAAGGGACTCGTCTTTGCTCAAGAGGTTGTTGAAAATCAAAGAACAGCTTGCTAGTCCGACTGGGAGCATGTAGGTTGCTGTGAACAAGTTGTTGGAATGGACATAAGTTGGCGACTTTTGCATGGACAGGGCTTATGGGTTCTTCAAGTAGGTTGGGGTTAAGAGGGCATGGACAACTAAATTCTAGAGACCGTACATTACTCCTAAACACTCCTTTATCCGCTAGGAGTGCAATCTAAATTCCTTACTATGGATAGGCTACTGCATCTCAACATTGATACCACTTGTGTTTTTTGTGGTTCGCAAGAGGAAACATGCCAACACTTATTTTTCCAATGTACTTTCTCCTCTCGTGTTTGGAAGAATATTAAGGTTTAGTTTGGCATTAGAAGAACCATGACCACTGTTGCTAGTGCATTGAAGTGGATCAACAAAGAGGCTAAAGGGACTTCTTGGCAAAGTAAGGTCAAAAGCATTGCATTGGCAATTATCATCTACTATATTTGGATGGCAAGAAATAGAAGAAATTTTGAGAATCTAAGACCACATGTGGACAACATTGTTAGACGAATCAAAACACATGTATATAAAGTTATGTTTTCTTTGTATTAGAATATTTTGATTCAATTTGAGTCTTATGTGATGGGTCTATAGATTATGTCATTTGTACATCTTTCTTTTTTGTTGCCCAGATATGCCCAGCGTAGTTGTATAAGTTACTTTATCTTGATATGCCAGAACATGTCCGGTGTATTTGTATATGAATTTTGATCAATAGAATTTTACATTTATTGATAAAAAAATGTCAAACCTCGCCTCCTTTTCCAAAGGATTTGGGTTCAGTCCACCGCTGAGAACGTTTCTCCCGACTATAATTCAAAAGAGAAGCTACCCAATTGTCAAGCTGGACTTCTCCTTGGGTACGCTCAATCCTTGTAAGTTTCTTTTCCTCCGTAGAAAATCACCTTCTCGAACCATGAACTATTCTTGAAAACCATTGAGCGGCCACCATCTAGGCTTAGGAAATGATAAACCTCGCCTCGTAGCCATCTCCAAGAAATCCACATCTTCCTTACATTTGCTATCCGCATCTCCTACAACCGCCTTCGCCATCTTCAAAACTTCCAATAAATCCATGAAAAGTCCATTCTTTGTCCTCGCATTCCCCACCACCTCCTCGCCTCGCACATTTTTCTCTTTTCCCTTTATCGATGGTGGCAATTCACACTTTCCACTAATAGAAACACTACCTCCCCAAACTCTTTTTTTCCTTTCCCTCTCGTCAAATCAGCAAAGGTTACGTATTTGAACTTATCAATTTCTTCATCATTCTTAGCAATATCTGGACGTCCCTTCCCATCGCTGTTTTTATGAGCTTTTTCACCTTCATAGACCTAAACCGCATTAAATTCACTAACTTCTCCTGCCTTGCAATTTTTTTTCACATCACCATTTTTATCACCTCCTTTGCTTTCACCAATTTTTGGCACTTCAAAATTTTCAGCAATGCTTTTCTTCATGGGTGAATCCATAGCCATGGTTGATCTCTCTGTTTTCTCATCAAGTTTCTCACTTTCCCAATCGGACAAAATCTCAATTACAATAGGATTATTTTTCTCTACAAACTCATTTTCACCCTCGCATTCCTAATTCGAGTCCTCAGAAACCCTAGCTTTTTTCTCCAAAGAATTGTGACTCAATCCCCAATCTGGAACCCTATTTTTCTTCAATTCAACATATCCACTTCCGGAAGTTTCCTCACCCAGGTCATCCGTCCCTGTACCGCCTCCCGTCTACCCAAGATCGATGGTCGTAGGCTCTCCCACCACACAATCAACGGTTTGGTCTTCGGACGAGGTAAACCGCTGCTTAGGAGATGAATGAAATTCCAATTCATCATCATGGCCTGTACTTTGGTCAATAGAGCTGGTGCTATCAGGCAGCGAAACCATGACGATTCCAGTAGGTTCAGATGAAGTGGAAGTGGCGGAGGATGAAATCAAGTGGGCGGGCCAAGGAGCAAGTTCATAATTTCGATTCCTACGAAGGGGTTGGCTTGCAGAAATCCATCACTGAGGCAAATTTGTTTTCCGTCTCTTCTCCCATTTATGTAAAGCTCACTCAATTATGTATCTTTGGAGAACGTGATCACTTCAATGTCTCTCGCTGAATTACCCATTACTCGACTTCACCTTCACCTTCATCTTCACCTTCACTTGTTAGTATATATCTCCTTACTTATTGATAATTTTGACCGTATCTTCATTTTTTAGAATTAATTGTTCCATTGGTCACTGAACTTAAGTCCATGTCTTTGATTGGTCACTAAAATTTAAAATGCTAAGTTTTGATCACTGAATTTAGGTCCATGTTTTTTATTGCTTGCCGAAACTTAAAATGTTGAGTTTTGACCATTGAACTTTCAAAAATACAGAACTTACTCACTAACATAACTACTGAATTTTGAAAAATATCGAATTTATAATGAGTAATGTACAACATTTTTTAAAGTTTAGTGGCCAAAACTCGACATTTTAAACTTAAGTGAGCAATCAAAGACATGGACCTAAATTCAGTGATCAAAACTCGACATTTTAAATTTCAGTGACCAATCAAAGATATGAACCTAAACTCAGTGACCATTGGAACAATTATCTCTCATTTTTAATACATTCATCTTATCTTATTCATTTCTATAGTGAATTTGAGGAGGTGATATGATAATTATTTTTAAATAAATAAATAAATAAATTATATTCTCCTTTCTTATTTAATTATGATAATATCTACATTTCTAATTCTTATCTTGTTCATTCTTTTTCATTTTAACGCGCTAAAGGGATTCATAGTTTGTTCTTTAATATAGATAGGAATTAATCATCATACTACTATTTTGTGGATTTGAGCAAGGAACATGAAATTTAAAATTAAATTAATTAATATTTCAATAGAAGTAATGCCAAAAGAAAAATAAATTATATTGTATTTATATTCAATCAAAAAGTGAGAGGTGCAAAATGAATTACTCTACAACTTGTGAGTTCTCTTAGGAGGTCATTGGTTCCAGGAAATACCAACAATATATTGGGGAAAATTTTCAGCAACGATCCTTAACCTTTTCGTTTTTTGCAGACTTTACGCCAACCTTCAGTTTATACCAATGAAGGTCCCTAATCTTTCATAAATATGTACCTGAAGTCCATCTAGACGGAAACCGTCCAAAACACCGTCGGTTGATCGGAAAAATTCCTTGAACTATCTGCTACTGCGATAGTTTTATTGGATGTTAATACCTTTTTGGACGGTGTTTTTGGACGACTTTATTGGATGTTGATTTTTTAATTCTCTTGGTCAACTGACGATGTTTTGGATGATTTTCGTCTAGATGGATCTCAGGTGCATATTTATGAAATGTTAGGAACCTCCATTGACATAAAATGAAAGTTAAGATACAGTCTGCAAAAAATGAAAAAGTTAGGGATCGCTGTTGAAATTTTCACTATATTGGGACATGCCTAAGTTTCCTCAAATTAGCCTCGAATTTGTTACGTAGTTTTCCTTTAATATTTGGGATGAGAGAGAGCATGGATTGGTCACTTGTCCATAGTACTACTAAACATGAGTCCTTTTTATATATATATATATTTATTGTTACAAACAAAGTGCACAGAGTACTTCATCAAACATTCTAAGAGAGCATTAATCGAAGCACCATTACAAACATCGAAAATAAACACTAGATACCAAGTAGTCGAGCCTATAGATATTATAGAAGTTATGCATCGGTAGGTAACGTGGAGCTTAATTAATTAAGTTGAAACGTTGTATTATATTCAATTCCAGCCTTCCAATCACTGGGAACGGCACTAGCTAATTGCACCCACTTCACTTCTGCATTGGCCTCGACCACAAACCTAAATCTGATGATAAGAGGCCCCCTTGGTGGGTTCGGGATGTCGAATACTGTTCCATATGCCCTTCGCATTGGGATCCATTCCTTGCAATCATCCTTCGCAAAATTAACAAAAAAGGGTACAACATTGTCAATGACCATGATCATAATGGAATTGCACGTAGAGTCGCATGTTTGGCCGAACTTAAAATTTACTTTTTTAGCAAGTAAATCTTTTGTTAGTAAAAACTTAATTTCGAAATTGTTTTGATAAGATCAATACCTGCCAGATTTCCATATCAGTGATATCATAAATTCCCCCTTTGTACAATGGCACTATGGCCAAGTACAGAGGGTACCTGCTACTCTCATGGATTTTTAGCAAAAGATTATGACGGTAATGACATGGAATTCTTCTATATTCGATGTCAACTACACCGTATGAAAATAGTTCGGCAGCCATGCCGGGTTGAGCCAATTTTGCGTAGCCACGTGTACTCAGTATGAAGTCTGTTCTGTCTCCCTCGCCATAATCTGTTACCACTACCTGTGTTCCCTCCTCGCTGCAGTGTGTTGGGATATTGCACCTTACCTGATCAATTGAGTCATTGAAAACTAGCCATCAACTTATGGGAGAAAATAAGCATAAGCTAAAAAAAGTACTTTATGCCTTTTCTTCTCCATTGTTTATACATTGGAAGAGAGTTTGTTTCGTTTAGCCCTCGTTTGACTCTCGTTAAATTGAAATTATTTATTTTTCATATTTATTTTTAACCACATATTCATACAATAAAATATTCTGTACGTAAACTCAAACTTTTCGTACTTTTTAACCACATATTTTTCAAAAAATCACTCCCTCAAATTCTTTTTATAATTGCCATAAAAAAAGGCTTAAATTCAACTGTCATTGCCTGAGATTTCCTTAGTAACGTCACAAGTTTGGCACATTCTAGCTTTTGCAAAGCACTTAACTTCTCTAGTTCTGCATTAAGAAGCATAACAATATAATCACAGGGCACGACTTCAATAAAGGGCCGTTTGGCCTAACTTTTACTTTTGCTTTCTATAGAAAAGTTTTGGAGGAAGCTACTTAAATTTTCGTTTGGAAACTAATTTTTAAAAGCATTTTCAATTCCGAAAGTGCTTTTAGAGAAAACTACTTTTAACTAACTTCCTCTAAAAGCTCTTTTAATTATTAGAAGTACTTTTATAAAATTAGTCAAATGTGTCCAAAAGCTTCTTCTGACTTAATAAAAGCCATGCCAAACAGACCCTAAGTCTGCAAGGGGGTGGATTGGATGGTAAGTAAAAAGTAAATACAGCATGAAATTTTAAAAGGGACGACTCTGCGACACTTAGCTCCTCACTTCACCACCTAGTGATATTACAAAGCATGCACGAAGATTTTTTTTTGCAAAAAATAAAATGCATTACTTGATAACAAGCGCCACAACCAGCTCCGTTCCTGTAAAGCCTAGAGACTCCAGTGACTTCACCATTGTAGACAGTCTTTCCATATTCTCCAAACCCACAAGCTCCAGCTAGTAAAATTATGAGAAACCAATTTTTATTAGATATATTCACAAAAAAGTAATATAATCTACCATATTACTATCTACTGCATTAGTAGAATATTTGGATAAGGGAGCCAAATACAACTTGACATTATAGAGTAAAAATGTAAAATTTGTTACTGATACAGTCGAGTAATATATCGCTCACTAAACGTGCAATAGAGATATCAGATGACATACTCGCCGTTCCAAAGCAGTCGGGGCTGCCATAATAGGTTGCTCTTGAGCAGACAAAAGCATCTTGGCCATAACAAACTGCAGCCAATAGCAATATCAAAGAGAAAAATAGGCTATAACAAGCCATAATTTCAGACAGTTCCAATTCTTACAGGAGAAAAGAAAAAAAGTATCAGAATACTAGATTTTGAATAGATAAGAGTCGATGAGGAATGAAAAACCTAAAATGAAAAGGCCATATTTATAGCTGAGCAACAGCAGCCTCTGTGAATGATTCAGTTCAACCTTTTTGATGCACTAATGGCTATAAAATTCTAGTGGAATAGGTGAAACTGGAGATGTGTACAAACTAGAGACCTTGGAATTGACTTCTTTAGACCTTTTCATTATTTTTAAGTGTTGGAAAATACAGGTCACGGTTCGTTCATGTGTGGTGACCCGACCCTCAAGATATCAAAAATAGAAAGAATGAAATGTTTTGAATGGAATTCAAATCCATTACTTCCCCAACTCCTTATAACTCTCAAATAATTCACTGCAACATCTTCATTGATGTTATGGAAAAGAGGAAAGAAAATCATAGATTTTCGTATGGAAATTGACGCCAAAATAGAGAAGTGTCAAGAACCATATTTTTGGTATGAAATTTTAAAAAAAAATTGGCATTTAGATTGTGACTAATAATCTCCTTTCGTTGTGATCGAGATCGAGATCGAGATCACTGGAGTACAAGAACATGTATATTTTGAAGTTTGGAAAGTAAGGTGATTCAACCATTCAAAAAAATTTTAGAATTCATCATTTTAAGTAAGCATCTTGACCCAAAGCTTATGGTTGTGAATGTTGCAAATTTCTTCATTAAGGATAAAAAGGGTGTTGACTTTTGTATTCCCATCATAAAAGGTAACGACGTATAAGGGTTTGAACAATATTCTCAATCAAATTGATATTTTAAGATAAGACCCGAGACTTAATAGGGTGAGTGGACAAATTCAAACAAACAATTCAACCCATTTAAATTTCAACTAAGTAATTAGATTTCAAGATTTGCATTTTAAAATAAGTTATTATCTTGCAGTTACATGTTAAGAGTAAAATAACATATTAAAGCATGGATTACTCCTCTTCACAAGGCTTTACTTTTAAAATAGATTCCTGAAATTCAAAATTTATCTATAATTGCTTGTTTGAATGATAAAAAAATTGCAAGAGCAGTCTCAATAGTGCCTTTCTTTGTATTCACTTTTGGCTACTTGGCCTTAGGGCACGTGCAGAATTCTATTACAAATGCCCGTAGAATAAATCTTCATTCTTAATTGAATATAGATTAATGTAGAGAAATTATGATGTGCAGAGTTAGTGTTGAAATAAAAAAATTGTTTGAAGACAAGATGACTAGAGCACCTACTTTAAAATAAGGAGAATTGTAGCCAAGGTACCAAATCCTTCATTTTGGAGCAAAGGTGATCCAAATCTTTCATTTATGTCACACAAGATATCAAACCTCTTAAAAATTTGCAGGTGAAGTCATAAATGACAATTTCCATCGGTTTGACCCAGAAACTGTGGGTAGAATAAAAAATTTGAGAAAAAATCAATTTGTACAGAAATGAGTTTGATAAATAAATACAGATCTCTCATATTGGGGTGGACTCCATGTGAATAAAATAGTAAAAAAAAACCCTCCACCCTTCAGCTATATCTTATCTGTATAAATTATGTCACCCGTCTTTTGTATACATAGTCGGATTGAAAATTTGACCTCTTTTGACTAATTTTTAAAGGGTAAAAGGGTAAATTTACAATTTTCATATAAATTACAGTTAAAATAAGGATAATTATATTACCACAACAAATTTTAATTATTACACCACATTATAATCATACCTCAATTAAAATATGTTTTTAATGAATACACCACAATACAATTATAATTATACTCCTAATTCAATAAAAAAACAAAAAAATTGAAAAAAAATACAATATTGTGTGTACTTATCTCCAATATTAATCCTCATCTTCTCAACCTTTCCTCTCATTATTTCACAGCCATTGGAAACAGAAGATCGAGGAAAAACACTACGTCATATTCATACGGAAAATTCAATGAGGGGCTTCATACGAGGCCATATTTTAAAAATTATTCTTAGAACCAATTTTCCTTAATTGCAATTAGAATTCCAGTAGTAAAAATACTTGAGAACTAGAGACAAAGACAACCATGACCATAGAAATAAACAAGCACGAACAGACCATCATTAAACCGTGAAGCTTTACCCCTTTCAATAGTTTGCATATCTAATTTAGTCTACCTCAGATTTTTTCTACATTGAGGTACCCTAGTTCTTTAGGGCAACGTTTCAAAATTTAATGAATCTTCCACTTACTTGATGGGTTAGCCAAAAAAATTTTCTGAGGGTTTACAAGAAGATCAAAAGAGATTTTATCAAAAAATATATGGCATACATGCATTCCATCCCGTTTTATTGGAGGGATGTGCTATTTGTTTAAATCAAATACCATAATCTAATAATCAAACATTTAATTAGTTGATAATACTAGTAGAGGGACACCCTTTGCTGCTCAAAGTGCAGCAGTAAATGCTATTCGTACAGTACTAGAACATGGTTCATATACTTCGTAAGAAAGAATAATCAAATTTCAATTGAAACCCTCTAATGGTTTTAGCTAGACCAACATATTGCCTTGGAAAACCAGTTTCGAGTTGGACACAGTACCAAAAATCTATTAGATATACATTCCTCTGGGGAACCCATGAACTATTTGTGTCAATGGATTAGTTCGATCCGCCAGAATCTCACGAGTGAATCAGAAGTTGAATTTACATTGGATCTCACCTTAATCGCCCCACCTATCCTCCTGATAATGCATGCACGGTAATTCATGGACCTACAACGCACGCAAAGTCATTGACCATTAGGACTAGTGTAGCAAATATAAATAGCTCCTAGGTATGCTCTCACATAATGAATGCACACAAATTCATGGACAATATTATGAGTACATACACGCAAATTCATAAACCCATTTAACAATTAAAAATCATCTTACATGCTTTCTAATAAGGATAATTTTAGATGTACATTATGGTGTCCATAAAGGTGTTCATAATGTATATATGAAATTCCATGATTGGAGAGTTGAAAAAATAGTTTTTCAACTTTTCAATGATGTTATACCACTTGAACATTATGGACACCGTAATGTACATATAGTATAACCTTTCTAATAAATGTGAAACGAATCGTATGTAAATACACACAAATTCATAATAAATTGATACAAAACATACTAAATAATTAATTGAAAATAATAGTATTAAATTATAAAGATAATAGATTTGCATGCTTTTGATTGTTTCAAATTCATAATAAATCTGTTTGAATTAACAAAAAAATTAGATTCTTAATTTTCAAACTTGACAAATAAACTAAAAAAACTCATCAGTAAATCGTTGTCAAATAGAGTATAAATTCATTTACCATAAGAAAAAGAAAATTATCTTTCCATCGTGGAAGAAAGGAAAGATCGCCAAAAAGGTTATGAGAAATAATATGTTGAGGAAAAAGAAATAAAAAAAATTAGGTTTTTTATTTGTGGTATAACAATAATTTATTTAATTAAATGTATATTAAACCCCTAATTATGTAATTTTACTTAATGATATTTAAGTAAATAAGAAAATTGTGATTTACTTAATAAAATTTGTAGAGCTAATATAATTACCTTAAAATAAATAAAAGAGAGATGCTGGGCATACAAATTTTGATTTCACAGAATCCATACAGACCACTCATAGCAGGGTGTGGGGTGGATTTTTTTGGTACTTTTTTATCAGTTTTGCTACAAGTACCGAAAAAATTGACAGAATTTTTTACAGAAAAACACTTGACAGATTTCCATTGGTTCTTGACACAACAATCACAGAAATTACATCATACAGATGCTGCCAATACAGCACCTGTATCATTTTTGTCAATAATTTATTGTACCTATGAAATTATTTCTTTTTTATTCATATTAGACTCATATTCATGTGAGATTTCTGTATACTTTCTGTGAATTAAATTCTGCATGAAAAAACTCTAAATAAAAAGACCAAAACAACCAACCCTCGACATCGAAGTCCATCTTCTTCAACAACCCCCTTATCCCCAACCCCAACTCGCCATCATACGCCCAAATCAGAACCAGAAAAATAACCGTCGATTACTGTCGGCCATGATAAATTTTATTACAAATTCATCGCCCCACCCCTATGCGATGATCGCTCAAGAAGACCTCTAGAATTTGTATCTCTTCAAAAATCCCAACTCAGGAGGCAAAATATGTTGGAGACGACTTATAAAAAGGGTTATGTAAGAGTTGTTTTTTGATATATTTGTTTGACTTGTTTTAACCTACAAGAGCGTGATCAAAACACAATTTATATGAATAAAAATTTGGACAGAGTTTCGATATAAAGATTATGCAAAACAAGGATTAAGAAGGAGTAGAAATGGAGAATAATTCAAGGCGAGACGTTATCTCTTTCCTTAAGACAAATTGCCCTGTTACGGTGCTCAATGTGAATGACACTTATCTCCTAAGATACAATGGATTCACAACTTGTGGTAGCAGCACTTCAAACCACAAGAAACCAACGAACTTTTGACAGAATCTCCCCTCTACAAAGGAAATGTATGAAATGCTATAGAATTAGAAAGAAGAGAATTGTAAGAGAAGAATGAATAATTAATGCAATTGGTATGTCCAAAACCATGTCCATAGGATTCTATTTATAGATGTAGAAATGGTGCAAATGAAGTAATGTGGGTCAAAACATGCATACTTTCAAAAAAATTGCAACACTTGGTCAAAACCTGCATCTTTCGAAAAGTTACAATACTTTATTTTTTCCAAATTTGGCCCGTAATTTCTCATTCATCCGAAACTGGTTTTAGGATTCCAAATATACCACGCCGATCTACTCGACGAGTAGAATAAGTTGGTCTATTTACTTTTGTAATTTGACCATCGGATCAAATCCAAATATTTGGTCGAAATTGACCCATAGTCACACTTTTTCATTTTCCATTTTTACACACATTTTCATTTTCCAATTTTTACACACCTTTTCATTTAATATTTGAACCAATTCCTACAATCCCCCACATGAATGGAAATTCGGGTACATATATGCAAATGCGATGATATGATGCAATGTGGAGAGGGTGCGAAAAAATACCGCATCAGGGATGGTGGCTTCTGGCCTTGAACCTCCCTTAGTGAAATACTATCGGACTTACTCGACTAATTGGTAAACCATAGGTCTTGAACCACTCAGCCTTTGGTGTAAGTCAAGACAACAGTACTCACACAGATATCTTCCATATTCTATACTTAGTTCTCATGACTTGGTTCATTTTGGCCCTGAACCCTTCTTGGTTCATTAGTGTTTAAACAATGCAAACCTCATACAATTCTTATCGAAGCGGTCCCACTTCACACTTACATAGGTGACCTCCTATTAAGAGTATTCTACCCTACTCCACTTGTCTTAATCAAGATATAGGAATCATTAAAAGATAATCTAAGCCTTTATTTACTCTGCAGAAAGCACTTTAATATCATAGGAATGAGTTAGGAATTCTAATTTTCTAAGTGCTTCATGGAATTTTCACAACTTAGTTGTCCCTTTAAACCAAGATCTTAGGATCTCCAGTGAACAAGGTAGGGTTACCATTGCAAAAACTTTTACGTAGTAGGCTTTAATTCCATTCCTCTCGATAGGCAACGCATTTGATCTCCAGGAAAATTTTTCGTCAGTGGATCCACAATATTCTCCTTTGATTTCACATAATCTATGGAGATAACGCCATTTGAGATCAGTTTTTTAATGGTGTTGTGTCTACGACAAATATGTCTAGACTTACCATTATACATGCTGCTTCGAGCCCTTCCAATTGCTGATTGACTATCACAATGTATACTTATCGCAGGTACTGGCTTGGGCCAACATGGAACATCTTCTAAGAAATTTCGAAGTCATTCTGCTTCTTCTCCAGCTTTGTCCGAAGCAATAAACTTAGATTCCATCATTGATCGAGCTATGCACATTTACTTTGTTGATTTCCATGATACAGCAGCTTCACCAACAGTGAATACATAACCGCTAGTGGACGTGGAATCCTTCATATCGGACATCCAA
The DNA here is from genome assembly GCF_002742605.1 of Olea europaea var. sylvestris. Lineage (NCBI taxonomy): Eukaryota > Viridiplantae > Streptophyta > Magnoliopsida > Lamiales > Oleaceae > Olea > Olea europaea. The sequence continues at coordinate 86,656 of NW_019265017.1, forward strand.
TTCGCATCACAATATCCGTCTAGTACCGCAGGATATCTTGTGAAGTGTAATCCATAGGTTAAGGTATACTTCAAGTACCTTAAAACCCTCGTCAAAGCCTTCCAATGATCTCATTTTGGATTATTTGTAAATCTACTAAGTTTATTCACCGCAAAAGCAATATCCGGTCGAGTGCAGTTTGTAATATACATAAGACTGCCAATTATTTGTGAATACCTTAGTTGTGATATGCTTTCTCCCGTATTCTTGACTAAATGCATACTCGGATCAAGAGGAGTTCTCGCAGGACTTTCCTAAAACACGTCAAACTTTTTAGGTACTTTTTTTATGTAGTGAGATCGTGAAAGTACAATTTCATCCTGTGTTCTAGAGATTTTAATCCCTAGGATTACATCTGTCACACCCATATCTTTCATATCGAAATACTTTGTTAGCATCTTTTTGGTGTTAAGCAATATTTCGTGACTATTGCCCATTATTAACATGTCGTTCACATATAGACAAACAATTACATAGGCATACGGTGTATGTTTAATATATACACATTTGTCACATTTGTTGATCTTGAATCCATTTGACAACATTGATTTGTCAAACTTTTGGTGCCATTGTTTAGGAGCCTGTTTTAATCCATACAAGGATTTAACAAGTTTACACACTTTGTGTTTTTGGTTAGGAGAAACGAACCCTTCAGGTTGCTCCATGTAAATCTCTTCTTCTAACTTACCATTTAGGAATGTTGTTTTTACATCCATTTGATGAATCTCAAGATTGTGTATTGCCGCAATTGCAATTAACAACCTTATCGACGTGATTCTAGTTAAGGGTGAGTAGGTATCAAAGAAATCAACTCCTTCCTTTTGCCTATATCCTTTAGCAACCAATCTAACCTTATATTTATCAATGGAACCGTCAGTTTTCAATTTCTTTTTAAATATCCATTTGCATTCTAAAGGCTTGTTACTTGGAGGTAAATCAACCAACTTCCATGTATGGTTTTGCATTATAGAATCTATCTCATTATTAATAGTTTCTTTCCAATGCAGTGCTTCCGGTGTTGACATTGTTTCATTGAAAGTCTTTGGATCATCCTCTATCATATATGTTAGAAAATTTGGGCCAAATGTCTTGGAAGTCCTAACCCTTTTACTACGCTTTGGTTCTTCCTCATTTGAAGTTCCATTAGTAGTTTCATATGTTCTCTTGTTAGAACTCATATTTTCCTTATCTTTGCAAGGAAAAATATTTTCAAAAAATGTCGCATTCCTTGATTCAATTATGGTCTCTTCGTGTATGTCTTATATTTTGGATTTGTGTACAAGAAATCGATATGCACTACTATTATTGGCTTATCCAATAAATTTGTAATCTATCGTTTTAGGATCGATTTTCACTTGTTTAGGCTTAGGTACCTCAACCTTAGCCAAACATCCCCACACTTTCAAGTATTAGTAGGATGGAGGATAGCCTTTCCATAGTTCATATGGTGTCTCTTCCATTTTCTTAAGATGTATTTTATTAAGAAGACTATTTGTCGTTAAAATAGCCTCCCCCTACATGTTCTGTGGAAAATCCGAACTTATTAACATGACATTCATCATTTCTTTAAGTATTCGATTTTTGCATTCTGCAACACCATTTGATTGAGGAGAGTAAGGTGTCGTTGTTTGATGAACAATTCCATGTTCAGAACAAAAGTCTTCAAACGGTGCCTCATATTCACCTCCTCTATCACTACGAATATTTTTTATTCATTTTTTCAAGTTGTGTTTCAACTTCAGCCTTATAGGTTTTGAATGAATCTAAGGCTTCGTCTTTACTTCTTAAAAGAAAGACATAGCAAAACTTTGTACAATCATCAATAAATGTCACAAAATATTTCTTACCACCTCGAGTTTGTACAAATTTTAGATCGCATATATCGCTATGGATCAATTCAAGAGGGGTTGTGTTCCTTTGTATTGAATGGAACGGTGTTTTAGTCAATTTTGCTTCAACACATAACATTTATGATTAGGATTGATTTTATGCTCCGGAATTAAACTTTGATTCATTAGTTTGCGCAACGATTTGTAATTCACATGTCTTAATCGACTATACCACAAACATGAAGGCTTAAGCAAGTAAACGAAATTTATAGTTTTATTCATAACGACTTGTTTCGGTACAATTGTAAGAACGTTCAACTTGAACATTCCATCACACATGTATCATTTCCCTACATACATCTCATTTTTAGACAACACAAATTTATTGGATACAAATACAAGTTTAAAACCATTCTTACTAAGTAGAGATCTGGACACTAAATTCTTTTTTATATCTGACACATGTAGGATATTGTTGAGGACGAGTTCTTTCCCGGATGTCATCTTCAAAGTGACTTTGCATTGTCCTTCAACTTTGGAACTTGCAGAATTTCCCATGTATAGTTGTTCTTCATTCAATTCTTGATAGTTGGAGAATATCCCCTTGTCCACACACACATGGCCGGTAGCGCCGGTATCAATCTATCATTCTCTAGCATTTCCAATCATGTTGCATTCGGACACTACTGCAGATAAACTCATTTCTTGCAGTCCATCGGATAGAGTGTTATTTGCAACTATGTGAGCTTGAGCATTCTGCTTTGGCTTTCGACATTCACTTGAACAATGTCCAGCTTTGCCACAGTTGTAACAATTCCCTTTGAAATTCTTAGTCTTCTTGGAATTGTCTCTTCGCGGTGCATAATTAGGAGCTTTTCATTTTTTGTTTCTTGCCTTTGATTCCATTTCAACAAAATTTGTACCATCTTGATCAACCAACCTCCGTTCGATTTTCTAATTGTCCTCTTCAATCCTCAATCACACAATCAATTCTTCCAAGTTCATTTCCTTGCGTTTGTGCTTGAGGTAATTTTTGAGATCTCTCCACATAGAAGGAAGTTTCTTAATAATGGCAACCATTTGGAATGATTCACTCAATTCCATTTTCTCTGTATTGATGTCGTGTAACAAGACTTGAATCTCTTGCACTTGATTAATTACGATTTTGGAATCCACCATCTTGTAGTCCAAAAATTTGCCAACAATGAACTTCTTAGTTTGGGCATCCTCGATCTTGTACTTTGTCTCCAAAGAATCACATAGTTCCTTGGCTGATTCCTTTGAGCTATACACCCCATATAGTGTATTATCCAATGCGTTTAGGATATAGTTCTTGTATAGGAAGTCCGAGTGTTTCCATGCATCTAAAGCAATAATCAATTCACGATTATTTTCCCCTTCTTGTACATTCGATGTAGTTTCCTTTAGAAATTTAGCCAAATTAAGAGTGGTAAGATAAAACAATATCTTTCGTTGTCACCTCTTGAAGTCTACTCCTGCAAATTTTTTCAGCTTTTCCCCATCTGGGATAGTAGTATTATGCAACGGTATGACCACGGGTGGTACCACATTATTGGAACCATTTTAACTTGACGAAGTCCCGATGGTAGTCATTTCTGTTACACAAATAGAAATTCAACAAAATGATGATAATATCGGTGGAGGAATAGTACACAAAGTACTATTCAAACAAAGTAATGTTTGTCCACAACCAACCACAAAGATACACAAATTTGTTTTAAAATTGTTGGAGACGACTTATAAAAAGGGTTATGTAAGGGTTGATTTTTGATATATTTGTTTGACCAGTTTTAACCCGTAAAAGCGTGATCAAAGCACAATTTATATGAATGAAAATTTGGACAGAGTTTCGATATAAAGATTACACAAAACAAGGATTAAGAAGGAGTAGAAGTAAAGAATAATTTACGGTGAGACGTTATCTCTTTCCTTAAGACAAATTGTCTATTACGGTGCTCACGGTGAATGACACTTGTCTCCCAAGATACAATGAATTCACAACTTGTGGTAGTAGCACTTCAAACCACAAGAAACCGATGAACTTTTGACAGAATTTTCCCTCTACAAAGGAAATGTATGAAATGCTATAGAATTAGAAAGAAGAGAATTGCAAGAGGAGAATGAATGCTCCATACAATTGGTATGTCCAAAACCATGTCCATATGATTCTATTTATAAATGTAGAAAGGGTACAAATGAAGTATGTGAGCAAAAACATGTATCCTTTCAAAAAAGTTGCAACACTTGGCCAAAACATGCACCTTTTGAAAAATTGTAATACTTAATTTCTTTCAACTTTAGTCCGTAATTTCTCATTCATCTGGAATTGGTTTCGAGATTCCAAATATATATCGACGAGTAGAATAAATTAGTCTATTTACTTTTGTAATTTGACCATCGAATCAAGTCCGAATATTTGGTTGAAGTTGACACGAAATTACACCTTTTCATTTTCCATTTTTACACACATTTTCATTTAATATTTGAACCAATTCCTACAAAATATAGAGATGTTATTTGAAACGAGTGGTTGCGTATCTCCTTTCGCCAATAATTTTAAACATTCATAAAAAAATTAACAGCTTTTTTATGCTTCTAGCAGTTTTGGTTGGTGTAATGGGATATCAAAGTTGTTGTAGCTTTACTAAACAACAACAATCGGAAAAAATTGTGGGTATGGCAATGGAGGCGGACTAAAACAGTGGTCCTAACTCGTACAGACTGTTTATGTGGCTGTGATTTGTGGGTTTGGGAAAACTATGGAACAGTGGCTGGAGAAGAGCAGAGACCGAGCGTGAATCTAGAATTGGGCGATGAAGCGACGGTGGTTACGAAATGGGTTGAGTATTGTTGTTGGCCGGTGTGTTGTGGGTGACCGGCGTGCGACGAGTAGTTGTTTAATGTGTATGTTTAGGTGGTTGTCTTGCACTTATTTTGGTTGTAGTAGGTGGCGGGGGTGATCGACGACGGATGAGTTGGTTTGAGTGGTGTGTGGAGTTTGAGGCGACTGGTGGCGGTGGTTTTGAGTAAGGGGTTGCATGGGGGGAAGAAGGAAATTGGTTTTTGACTTTTTGATTTTTGATTTAATTACTAATATTATAAATATAGTTGATTTTTTATCTCTTGATTGGTCCCATTAGTTTCTAAAACATATTTTTTCTATTATTTTTAGTCACACATTTTTTAATAAAATAATACTATACGCAAATTTAAAGTATTTTTTTTAATTTTTAATCACACATTCCATATTAAATTACTATTCCAAAATACATTTTTGAAAAAATAAAGGGGGCTTAAACAAGCTCTTAGAAAAATGTGATATGACTAAAACACAATTACATTATTTGGTCAAAATTATAAGAACATCTCCTACGAATTTTTTAAAGATTTTGTAATTTGGATGTCACAGAAGAAAGGTTTAGGAAAAATTTGTTCCAAAATAAATGGTTTAATACCTTGGTTACCATTTTTCTTTTATTTTAAAGAGTGGGGAATGGAGAGACGAACGCAAGAGCATACTCAGGACTGGAATAAAAATAAATTCTTAAGCCAAGCTAATATGTAAAATAAAAAAAACAAATTAACATAATTTTTTTTATAAAGACGAGGTTAATTATACTCACTATATAATTTTTATTTACTACACCACAATTAATTGTATTTAAGGTTCTAAACTTCGTTCATTACAACATTTATGTTCTTAACGATTTTTTATGTCATTCATATCATCAATTTTTTTTATTAATTAACACATTTCGTATTTTATAATAGTTTTATGTCCAAAACTATATTGAAAATGGCATAAAATATCTTATTTAATAAATAAATAAATGTGCAAAAAAAATATTTGTTCCTCATTTCAAATTATGAAGACTAAATATTTTGATATAATTCATCATAAAAAAAAAGATGTAGTAATTAATGGAACGTTGAATGTAAGAATTCGACGGAAAATAGTTAAGAAAATAATTGATATAATAAGTAAAGATTGAAAAGTTTAATTACAATCAAAATGCAGTATATCAAATAAAAATTTGTTGATAATAAAACCATCCATTAAAAAACCATTGTGTCAGTATGCTAAATTTATCTTTTGATGACAATTAGTGCTAGTTTAACACCCTTTAAAATTTTAAATTGTTTGTTATAGTATCTTTTTTCATTACATATTCGCACAATAAAATATTCTACACACAAATCAATAAAGTTTTTTTTATTTTTTAACCACACATTTGTCAAAAAATACTATTCAAAATTTTTTAATTTTCCAAATAATGGGTGAAAAATATGGGCTTAGATTTTAGAGAAAACTAACTTAAACCTACATTTTAGTTTTCAATTTAAAAAATCGAGTAGTAATTATTATTTTTTTATAAAAAATCAGATAATGTCTTTTGAAATATTGTTTTTTCGAAAAATGTGTGGTTAAAAATAGAATTTTTTTTGAATATATGTGTAAAATTATTTTATAGGAGAATGTATGATTGAAAATAAATTTTGAAAAAAATGTGTTTTGGGGGAAAAAAGACTCAAATAGGGGACTTATTTTTTTAATTTAAAACATATTATACACAACCTACACCATCCACGCACACCCACTTTCAAAATATTTGTACATGGTTCACAATATCCCACCCAACCCCACCAAAATCATGAAAAGACTAAATGGACGGGGCCACGTAGACCTTGTTCGTCTAGGGGGCACAACGTGCGCCTCCTATGGGTAGGGGGCTTGTGTCGACTTGACCCTATCCATGTAGCAGCCCTCTCGTAAATATCTTCTACTTTCCTTGAGACTATTTCTCTCCATTATACAAGCAAATTGAATACAAGTTTCTATAGAGAGAAAACGTGTGCCCCCTATGGGTAGGGGGGCTTGTGCCAACTTGACCCTATCCGTGTAGCAGTCCTCTCGTAAATATCTTCTACTTTCCTTGAGACTATTTCTCTCCATTATACAAGCAAATTGAATACAAGTCTCTATAGAGAGAAAAAAACGATTCATGGAGGAATCACTGCTCATGGCCTTCATATGTGTCGAACTTACTTTCTCGATTTGACGTCGTGGCCTCCCACACTTCTGTGAAACATCATTATCACATAAGTTGCTGGAGTTTCATGGGAATCATGCTATTAAAAATCTCTAGTTTGATTCTGGCGCCATCTAATTTGGCTAAAACGCCGTAAAAAACCATTGGGTGGTTGTAGATTGAGGTGTAGGTTGTGGTTGTGGTTGTGGTTGTGGTGGTGGTGGTGGGTGGTGAATATGAGGTGGCGGCTTTGGAGTGGACAACGTGGGGTGAGGGAGACGAAGAGTTATTTGTAACTAGTTAATTATGTAATTGTAATTAGTCAAATTGATAATTTGTGATTAAATTTGTCATTGTGACAATATTTTTATGTGTGATTTGAGTGTATTGTGACCTTAATCTATTCAATTGATAAACAAGTCACAAAAATTTTATTAGGTGGTATTTTTTAAAGAATTTCACAAGTTTCTTAAATTTAAAGATATATTTTGAAATTACGATAATTATGTATTTTTTCTTAGAGTTTAAGAGGACGATAAGTTTATCAAGAAATCATCATTGATATTGAGGCCTTGTGTCTTTTAAGGTAATATGATGGTTTATGCATGTTAAAGACTTGAAGGTAATAAATTTTACTAAAATGTTTTTAACGACCTCCATAATATTAGCATCCTTCAAATTAAGATGACAATTACAATAAGCTCCTTTTTAACCACGATTTGAAAACTCTATTTTTTTTGACATATTTATTTTCAAATATATTCACACAATAAAATATTTTGCATGTGAACCCCAATTTTTTCTTACTTTTTAATCACACATTCTCTCGAAAATCACTATTCAAAACATTATTTTTCTCAAATAATGATTTTCAACAGGAGCTAAATCGTCGATGAAAATTAATTATTAAATAAGTTGTTTATCCATTTAGTATGATCCACATTTTATAAATATTTAAAAGCACTACCGAACAAGCACATTAATTATTAAGTTAATTTGTATGAGTTCACATAAATTAGTATTTATTTAGAATAGTAAAAACTTGAAAATTTGTTGTCTCGCCAAATCACGTGCTCTTAGATCAGAATCCCAAATAATGAATCAGAGCACATCCCCAGCTATCTAGCATCTATTGCTACAGTTTGAGAGGCAAAGGGTGTCCCTCTTTTCGGTTGAGAACACATGTAAGTGAAACCAAAAATTTACACAATAGTTTGTACTTTGAAGATTTTTTTTATGAAACATGAAAATTTAGATATAACCAAATCAAAGAAGAACCGACTCTGACTAAGGAATTTCTCTTAAAAATTAATAAATTGGGAGAATGTTTTTTAATTCAAATCCATATTACACGTTATCAATCACAAATTCGATCATCATACCATTTCTTGCACTTCTGCTACATAAAGAACATAAGAGAATGTAAGGAATATTCTTTGGTAGTTGAAACAGAGAAAAATAAGTGGGAAGTTAATTATAATTTTCTAAAAATACTCATAATTATAATATATTAGGAAAGGACAATTACTTTTAGGTAGTTTTACACTTAAGGCACAGCTGACTGGTATTCTAAATCAGGTCGTCATCTTAAGTGCGTTTGGATACTTTTGTTCTATATCTTTATAGGATAATGTATCAAAAGCTGAAGTTAGGATATAATTCAATTGGATCAAGTTGCCATTTTTCCCCCTTTAATAAACATGCGGTTGTTACTCTCTATTTTTCCAGCTTTATCCTTTGAAAATCTCAAATTTTATCGCTCGAATATTTTATTGTATTTGTGGAAGTTGAGAATAAAATATTTAGAGTGATTTGAAAAGAATTTTTTTAAAGTTAAAATAATTGGTTTCTAGAAACACAAGCACAAAAACTATAAGGTATTTACATTTGGAAAGATCCATGAAGATGTCGATGAGAAGCACTAAACTTGGTGGAGTTAGGCCCCCTTGAACAAAACCCGAATTTCATTGGCCCTATTTGGAATCCATTTTTAGAAACTCATTTTTTCTCAAATTCATTTTCAACCGAAATTCATATTTTTAATCAAAGTTCCAACCAAAAATTTCATCAACTTTTATCAAAATGTGCTAAAAATTTGTGTCGCCAAGCTTTTTGATCAACCAATTCAATAAGTTTTGGGAATGCTTGCTGGTTAGTGTTGTAGTTTTGCGATGAGGAGGAATTGGAAGAGAGTAAGCTTTGAATTTGAAGATTTCTAAATTTCTCGCTCCTATTGGCTGGCTGATGAAAATGGACTTACTACTTGAGATATTCATGTTAGTTCATCTGCATTAGTTAGTACATGAATTCCTGATTTTTCTTTCTATGCGGATTTCATGTTCATTTAGGTTGAGAAACGTTAGACATTCAATCCAACGAGGACAAATTCCTACGCTTTAACGTGAATTGATTGAGAAAGTTGGTTCCGTATTGATTTATTTTGTATTAGATTAAATACTGATGTTGGTACGAGATTAATCAATTTGTTACTTGCAACTTGCGAATACACGAGGATATTTAGGTCGGATTAATTCAATGAGTAAACCAATTTTGCTTATAATTTGTAATTAGTGACGTCTAATCTTTCTAGACATTTGTCAATTTTCTATTGTGGAAAAGGTTCGAAAGATGCAACTTAAGCCTTGATCAAAATTATTAAAATCGGATCGGATCGAACGGTTTAACTAGAAAAATTGAGAATCGAACCAAATTTCGGTTGGGTTATAACATATTAACCATTAAATAAAGAACCAAGCAACTATCCGAAAATCCAGCCGATTAACTGGCAAACCGAAAATCGACCAAGGTTTTAACAATTTGACCAGTTCCAAAAAGATTAAAATTAAATTTAAAATGAAAAGATTCCTTGAACAATGTTACTTGAAAACTCTTCCAATTCTCCCAATATGGACGACTTTTATACTAATTTCTTCACTCTTTCCAATTGATGCACTTTCAATGTGGGATTAACATACTTTCAATAAAGTCAATACTATATCCATATAATATCAACACTTACTGATTTTTTTACTTAATAATTATGACACAGATGGTGCATAATGAATGATTATAAATTTAAATTACTCAATTTCTTCATGTTGTCGGAACATTTTATTTTATTTTTTATCTTACATATTATTAAACTTAAAACGAAAAGATTCCATGAACAATGTTACTTGAAAAACATGTCCACTACACTATTCCAATTCTCCCAACATGGACCACTTTTATACCCATTTCTTCGATCCTTCTTCGACGTGGGACTAACAAACTTCCAATAAAGCTGATATTATCTCCATATAATATTAACACTTAGGTTGTGTTTGATTGACATGGAAAATATTACCTAGAAAAGAAAATATTTTCCATCTTTTGTGGAAAATAAAAACCACCTCTACCCAAGGAAAATATTTTCCTTAAAAACAAGGAAAATTAGGCATATTTTCAAAAGTTGGAAAATGTTTTCCATGGAAAAAAATAGCAATCAAACACTCAAAGTGAAAATTTGGATGGAAAACTGATATTTTCCATGGAAAATAAATGTAATCAAACACACCCTTATTGAATTTCTATTTAATACTTATGACATAGATGGTGCATCATGCATGATTACAAATTTAAGTTACTCAATTTCTTCACATTGCCGGATCATTTTTTATTTTTTGATCTTATACAAATTATTAAACTTAAAATGAAATGATTATGTGAACAATGTTACTTGAAACACGTGTCCACTACACTATTTCAATTCTCCCACTACAATGTTATATAGATTTTTTCTACAGATTTTGTACAGCTGTCTTCCTATACCAATTCTGTTAAAAAAAAGAGTTGTTCTTGCAGAGTTTTCCATTCTCCCAACATGGATAATTTTTATATCCATTCTTTACTCCACCAATTGATACATGAAATCGACAAAATTCCGATAATATTTATTGAAATTTTACTTAATACTTATGACGCAAATGGTGCATCATGCATGATTATAAATGTAAGTTATTCAATTTCTTCACGTTGTCGGATCATTTTTTTTTTTATCTTACAAATTATGCAGTAAAATTGAAATGAGTTTTTAAGTGGTCCAACAAATTACAAACTAATAAATTGTATATTATAAAACATATATTTGACATATTTGTGTATATATATATATATATATATTGAATTGGTGGTATGAAAATTTAATTATATATTGCCGTTTAAATAAAATTAATTACTTATTTACTTGTGGTTTGATATTGGTTCGATTCCGGTTGAACCTTTTGAACCACTTTACCCTTTTCATTCTTAGGTTCAATATCTAGGTCGGTTTCAAAATTTGGTTAATAATGTATGGATATAATATTGATTTTATTGGAAGTTTGTCAATCCCACATCGAATATGTATCACTTGGAGGAGCGAAGAATGCGTATAAAAGCGGACCATGTTGGGAGAACTGGAATAGTGCATGTTTCAAGTAATGTTGTTCATGAAATCTTTTCGTTCTAAGTTTAATTTTAATATTCTCGTAAGAAGTCAAATTGGTAAAACAGTGATAGGTTTTCGGTATGCTAGTTTTTCTTAATTGATCAGTTCTTTATTTAATGGTTATTATATTATAACCAAATCGAATTTTGGTCTAGTTCTCGATTTTTCTTATAGAACTGTATATACTCAACGGGGTACTTACATAAATACTCTTAATTTTTGGGTGCTTTTGAAAAATCATGAGAAACATGGACTGAAACATAAAGACAAGTATTTTCATTTACTAAAGTCGTAAAATATTACGTTCTAACTTCAGAGGAAACATTCTAAACCTGCAGCCAAAAAATGGAATCCTCCAAGCACCAAATTCAGCAAAATCGAAATAATAAGAAGAAATGTTGCACAAATCAAGCCTAAATAAGATCAAGGACTGCTTCAACTACCTTTTTCTTCAAAATGTTCTTTGAAAAATCTTCAAATAATCAATCTAAATCTATAGGTTTATATGTTTCTGACATCCGATTTAATTTTTTTTTTTTTTTGGATATTATCGATGACACTTTTTGTTTTAATACATATAAAATTACAATCCAAATCGACATGTTTGCATGTTTTTTCCTTTCAATTTAATTAGTTGATATATTGTTTATTTTGGTATTATTAAGGATTTTTTTTTTTAATGCATGAAAAGTTACGTTTTTAAATTAATAATTTTGATTTAGTATATATGAAAATTTAAATTTGTGTGGATTGGATTGAGTCAGCATGCAAGAAAATTAAATTTTGAAGCAATTCAAATTACACATGCAAGGTTTTTGTGAAAATGAGAAGAGAAAACTAACACAGTTTTGTTTTTTGTTTTTTTTTCCCTTTTTAAAGTCACAATCCATCTCATCTAAATTCTTTTAAATTAATTAAATAGATGCCTACACGTGTGTTTGTGAAAATTTAAATATGGATTCGAATTTAAACATCGTTTTACATTAAAAAGTTACATGATATAACATTTATTAGTATTTTGAATATAAATTAAGATGCTAAAACATGAAAATGTATTCTCTGTCACTGCTTTCTAAAAAGGTTGTAGTTTATCTCATTCGAAATCTTTAGGATCAATTAAAGAGATGCATCCACGTGTGTTCATGAAAATCTAAATATGAATATGAATTCAAATTTTGTTTTAGATTAAAAAGTGATATGATCTAATCCTTTATTTTTATTTTTTCATAGGAATCAATATGGTAGAATTAAAAGTGACATACTTTGTCTCATTTTTTTTTTAATTTTAAAGAAAACATCTCACGCTATTTCAATTATATTCTTTTTGCAGATATGAATAAAATTAACGTATCATCTGCTAATAGAAAGATAACCAATATAAAAGTAATAAAAAGATTAAGCTCTCATTATTTGTAATAAAAAAGATTGAAATGGGAACAAGATAACCAATATAAAAGTAATAAAAAGATTGAAATTATTGTCCCAATAGAATATACATGCAACAATATTTGTTAAAACATAAATGTCCCTTTTTTGTTAAAAACAGCGACTTGTCCTTTTTTTTTTTTTTTTTAAGAAACTAGGTTTTGACATTGTTAAAAAGAGATTAAGCTATCATTAATAATTTAATATGCAATTCCAATTATAAGTTAACCTGTGTATTTACACATAAGCTAAATTTGATAACAATTTTATGAAATTCAATGTGTTAAGATATATCATTAGTAAAAAGTATAAAATAATTTTTTTATAAAAAAGTCACATGCCATGTCCCTTTAAACCTATGTTTATGTGGTATGATTAATTCTCAATCTTGTAAAAAGAGAAAAGAAAGACTATTAAATGAAATTTAACAAAAAAAATAATAATAATAAAGAAAAAAGAAAAATAAAAAAGTGACAGAAACTCAAAAAATTTATAAAATTTCAAAAAAAGTGACAAATTCAATTTTTGGACTTTTGGGCGTAATTAATACTAGAATTTGCAGTTCTAATTAGTTTTAAATGTATTAATCTAATAAAATATTTTTTTTAGGGTAGTGGGCCTAATTTCTCCTTTAAAAGGCAAAAAAAAATGGTATCTTGCATTAAAATATCACGAGGATATATACAAAATAAACATATTCTTTGAGTACAAATATTTTATTCTTCAAATTTATGCTACTCCTTTTAATAATGATGATCTCTTTAGATGGAACCTCAATACCCAAACATATTCACTGGAGAACTTACATCTATGTTGAGCAATAAATAGCATAAAAATTCTTATGTCATTCTAATGAGACTTTTGCGCTCTCTTCTTCAAACAAATGGGGTAACTTCTTTACAAAAAACATTAAGGATTTTCACATTTTACTTTCTTAAGATTTTGCTTCATGGGTCTGTCAATTAAGTTCTGTTAGAACTTTGGAAAAACTAACTTTATTATTAAGTAAGAAATGAATTAAAATTCAACTCTTAAGGCATTGAGTTTTTGTATTCAAATATCACGATTGTTAAAATGTCTAGTTTAAATAACATTATCTTAGTCGCTCTATTCTTAATATAGGTCTACGAGTCACATTGTTAACAACTTTCAGTTTTCGATTTCCTCTATTTCTTGGAGTGATGACTTTATTAAGATCTTTTTATTTCTAATAATTCCAAGTACATGAACCTCTTTTAAGATGTACATGAATTTTTTATAGAGTTATATGATTTCTCAATTCTTACAATCTTTTGAAGAGCACTATCACTGTAATTTAACTATCTCAAGTACTCATTTCATTTTAATTTTTGGAATTATTATCTATTAAACCTATTTGTTAGCTTTAAAATTGTAACAATTCAAGCGAAAGGATGTAGACTTCATTACTATCAATAAAGCTGTTCAAAATGAAATGTTGGGAAAAGTAAAGACTTACAACATTCTCCATGAGAGAACAATGGGAAATTAAGTTTTATTTAAAATAATGAGAATGTCTTTTCTAGAAAAATGTGACAGACATAATGAAAGATAATATTTAAATGAAGAATAAAGCTGATTTGCCCGAAAATTTTGACAGCATGGTTGACCGACCCTAACATTGCGCATTGATCCCGCGTGAATTAAAAATGTCGACCCCCATGTGTGTGTTCGATCATTCCTTATACTTGTGTAGCAAAACTCTTAAATGAATATGTATAGCAAAATGAGTATTTATTTGAAATTATTAATGCAGTATCAAAATCACACAACAGACCTGAGTTTAAGCCTTGATGTGACACCACTTATTTACTAGAAGTGCTAGTACGTTTAAAGTTTGATAAAAAAATTTGAACAATCTCTACGCGTGAAGAGATATATTTTATATGATTTAAGCCACTGTTTGATATAAATTAAAATATAAATTTTTATCAAACTAAAAAACAACATTTAATTTTGACCACATATTTCATGAGATTCATAACTTTTTAACCACACATTTTATCAACTTCTAATAAAATCTCTTTAAAAATATGATTTTAATACCATCAAACAAATGCTAAATAAATAAACTCCTTCTCTAACTACTTAAACATTTAGATTGACATTACATGAGAGAGAGAGAGAGAGACAGAGAGAGAGAACATAACAATGGAAAATGATGCACACCACTTTTGAACCCACCAGTGCTCTCTCTGGTGAACTTCAATATGCACCTCCTTTTGCTACACTTGTGCATTCAAGATGAGTCACGTTATTTGTACAAATTAAGTTGACAAACTTGATTTATAAATTATGTGTTGATAATATCCAAATCAATCATTTCAAAAATAATATTTGAAATCAATAGAAATCAATGACCAACACTTGATTTGTAAACTAATTTCTGTCAACAAAGTTTGTTCAGATTAATTTATTCAAGATCAACTGCATAAACCCAAGTGGGAAATGACAAATAACGACACCCAATACCAAAAAATACTATAAACATGATGCCACCAACCAAACGAGCAACTATTAACGGGGGTTCGATTCCTGAGACATGGAATTGAACTCATTGGAGGCACAGTGTACATGCAGCTTTTGTTTCTTGATCTGTTGGGGTACATCTCACGATTTACCTCCCTCACAAAATCCTAAAGTCGGACGGTAGGGACCCTCAAAATTGGGGTTCAACGTTTAACTATTAACGGAGAAACCAAAAAGAAAATATGTGATGAATCACTCAAGTGGTCAAATAAAAAACTTTCCACCTTCCACTTGTCGTCACTTCTCACAAAATGTCAAATCAACTAATTGAAATAATGAGATCAGGTGCCCACAAAAAGAACAACCCATTGTTGAACCTGGCTATCTGTACACCTTCGTTGATAATATAATTCGCCTTTTTTTTTTAATTCCCACAATTCCACATTAGCAAAAGAAATTTCATAGTCATCCTTTTGGTCAAAAAAGGTGTATAAGTAACTTAATTCCCAATTGTATTTCAAGATCTAGAATTGATATATGCTCATTCAACCCCCCTTTTGTAGCAATTTTTCACCCCAAAAAATCAAATTTTTGACCGTTATTTCATTATTTCAATCATCATTTTTTACTTCTTCATAAATGGAACCCACTTGTCTCTCTAATGATCAAAAAATTAATTCTTATAATTACTACCGAATATGCTCAATAATATATTGCCAGTATGGTGAATATAGATTTAGAGTGCAAATGTTCACCAGAGGCATCAACTAACAATGAGAAACCTCAGAATTGACTAAAGAAGTATAATATGTACTCAATCTAACCAAGAAAGTGTAATTATCAAACAAGTTTACTTTTGAAACATCATCCTCTTACGGCATGGTGTCATGTATCTGGATATCAGAAAACAAAAACATTTGTAAAATTCAAATTTTTTACAAAATCGAAGATAACACTCTGGCTCACTCTATCAATTCAGTACAATCAAATTTAGTACAGCTGCTGTCATATTGACAGACGTAGACAACAAATGAGTTGCTGAAAAGGGGGAAGAGCCTTCATATGATGAATTGCCTGTCAACACATTGTTACCCTAAAACTGTCGCATTAGATACTTCACCATATGCAACTGGTTCAAATAATTTACATGATCATGGCCACCAGGTAATTATGGGTATCACCCCTATTGCTGCTTTTTGGACTGATAAGAATTTTGAGTCATTTAAATTAGTTGTGCTTTTTTCAGGTCGGACAGAACTCCTCTATCTTCACTGCCCCTCTCATTGTACAGAACCTTCGGATCATTGGGAAAATAATTGTAAGTTACATGATGAGCTCAAAGCCAAAATAATGTAAACCATTCTCAATAGAGGTACCTTGTCAATGATCCCATACTCAACTGCCTCGCTTGGACTAAAATATTTTGGACGCCTGGCGATTTTCCTATATGCTTCGAGTAGAGTTTAACCTTTGCAAATCAAAACATGAAATGTCCGTAAGCATAGGTTCAGCTGTGCGTCAAGGATGTACATTACCATTTTCCCATGCAACTTCCAGTGTGAATGAGTTTGTCAGGGCAATATTATGATGACTATTCACATGCAAGCGTATACAGGCATACAACGATAACACAAAACATGCCCGATTTCTGAATCTAGAGAACATGGGACTAAGAGGAGTGGAAACAATGGCCTAAATGATTGTTAACTTTACCAACTCAGCCTTCACATTTTTAACTTCTTTCCTCATAAGTTCAACATCCGATGCTTGACCTTGAAATCTTGCAATTGGCTGCAAGATTACACAGGCAATAGGTATTAATATTAAAATAAAACAAAGCAATATAACAAGAAGTCTAACGTTAATATCATGATATGTGTGTTAACACTAGTTCCTAGAAACGGTAACTTCTAATTTGAGAGAATAGGTGTGCCTTGTAGGGGTGTGGATTGTTTGGAATTAAAGGCAGATTATCGGATATCAAGAACTTAACATGAGAAAGAAAAACATGCAGTATAGATAACAAGGACCTGCTTAATCATGATTGTTGACGATGGCAAGGCAGAACGGTTGCCCTTTGCGCCAGCAGCCAAAAGCAAGGCTGCTTCTCCCCAAGCATTTCCAACACACAGCGTGAAAATAGGTGGCTTGACATATCTTCATGCCAGTTCTCGTTAGTTACAATGAATAAAACGAAAGTGAATTCACACACTACAATAGTATGAAGCACACAATCAGCAAATCCAAAATGTCTATATTTCCATCATATTCTTTAAAGTAATTTTAACTGCATTGGAAAAAAATAGAGTTCACACGAATTTGTCAAATGCCATGATTGTAGAATCTAGTAAGTTGGAGATTTAGCTCAATCAAAAAAATGACCTTGATAACTCATAGCAATTAGAGGACACAGTCTACCCTCGACTTGCTCGATTTCAGAAATAATAGTTAGTGCACAAAATTTCGGCTTTCACAAAATTAAAACATCCATTTTGATATTGATATCTTATGGTTTTGGCTAGAGTTTCAAAATAGTTACACAAAGTACTATCTTGCAGCCCTGTCAAGCATTAAACAAAAATAAGGTACAACTTTAATAGCATTCTGATGTATGGCATAAAGATTTATAACCTCATAACATCATAAATTGCAAAAGCCTCCGTCTCATAGCCCAATTTTTCCCCACCCTGCAAAATTGTGAAAATTAAATAAAACTTTGAACAAGTCCACTTTAAATATGTTGATCATTTTATTTTTTATTTTTTGCAGAAGCTTCACATTAAAAGCTCATAGGAACGATGATTCGTGAATTTTGAGACTACACGTTTCTTAGTGCAATGCCCAGTTTTTTTTTTTTTTTTTTGGGTGGGGGGGGAGCCTTTACAAGCCAAATTTAACTGCATTTTCTGAACAAAAAATAGAAAGTAAAAAAGTAGTATTTTTAATAGTTGAAATGGACCAAATGGTTATACTCTTAACAGCAAATTATGCCAAAGCTCTGTCATCTAACCTATGTCTGCATCAATAACATGGACATCTTGCAGACGATGTTTCAATGCAGAAATTAATAACGGTGGGGAAATTAACCCAAAACATGAACTATGCTGAATCCCAAACAAAATTCAAGTTTAGTATATTAACTTCAAGTGCATGCCAAAAATGAAGTGGGTTTTGAGGAAACATCCCCACTTTGAACCTCAACCCTAGAAGGTTACATGGAAACCAAATACACGAAGCAAATCAAGTATGACGCATAGTATTTATAACTGATGCTTAGATGACACAGTATTTACATGCTGCCATGGTCTTGAAGACAGTGAACTGGGAAAGAAAGAAGAATGGGGAAGATTATAGTTGGGCTTTTTTTTACTTAGGCCTTTTTTAGTTGGGCCTTTCTTAAATAAAAACTATGGCCCATTATTCATTACTCAATTCCCATTGTCATTTGCGACATTTCTCAATTCACAACCACTGACCACAGCTTCAAAAAGCTAAACGCCCAATTCCAAACCTGATATTCTACCGTTGTTCCCAGTGTTGCCAAAAGTCTCAAGGTAATAATCTACTTTTAAATTGTTTGTGACTTCAAAGGATTTTGTGTAATTTGGGTTGATTTCATTATTTGGTTATTTCTGTGAAGGTAGAAAAAATTACTTGAATTGATTATACCAATTATGAATGCACAAAATGGTGTATGAGATCCAAACTAAAGTTGATAGATGGACTTCAGAGGTTTATATGATATGTTCAAATAGGTAAAGCAAAAATATGCGAAGAAAATAATTTCGAATGGAAACAATTGAATATCTTAAGCTTTGTTTTATGTTGATGTCTATTGTGATAGCTAATTGTCATGTGAATCAGACTCTGTTGGTTGGAACTTGGCTGTTATTGGAATTTGTGACTTGATGGAATAATCAGAAATGGTCACAACTAAAAATAGAAGCTTTTGGCATGAATTGTTACTCAATGTTTATGTTATATTCCTTGACAATGTGAAGGCATATATGTTCTACTCTGCATTGGCTGAAAAGTTCATTTATGTTGCACCCTTTGTAGGTGAGGAGAGCACACTGCAAAATATGCATTTGAGCACGCTTATTTGAACAGCAGAAAGAAGTGACAACTGTGAGCAAAGCCAATATCATGAAGCTCGCCGATGGTTTATTTTTAGAATCTTCTTTAGAGGTCGCCATAAAATATCCTTGGATCAAGAACAATGAGATATTATGGATAACTGCTACATGCGACCGGTTTCCAAGCCCAAGTAGTTTGATGTCATGGTAGGTGCTTGGATTTCTCTTAGTTTTTTCTTGTGCTCTTTTAGACTTTTCTTAAAATGTTGCCATGCATACAAATGTAAGACAGCTTAATGTCAATCCGCAGAAGAACATTTACCGTGATTGTTGTTTTAGTGTATTTACATATAGATTGAAGAATTTTAAATATTATTTAATTAAATATTAATAAACGACATCGCTATTACGGTCGTTGACTATCAACGGTCAATGATCAACGTTTAACGGCAGCTTTAGCTGACTTCCAATCCTAGATCTGCCACTGATGACATGGGCAATACATAGATTTAGAAAGAGAAAGAGAACTACCAGCCAATTTCCCACTACTAAATTGAAACTAGCAATATTGGTATGGTAAACATTGATCATATTTATGTATCTATGCATATGATTTCTTTCAACTGAACAGAAGAAAATATATTCTGAGGCTGTATAGCATCAGTTTTACAATCATTGCATGGGGAATGGAAGAAAATGTGTACCAGTTCAGGCATAATGTTATTCTTAGTTACATATCCT